>NW_024537485.1:0-171433 GCF_016647745.1 Suillus plorans
ATCTTCATTGGCCGACCTCAAGGCATCCACTGCTCAACTTGTGGGCGTCATTGCCGGCGCCGGCACGTCCCGGCCGGCTCAGTGCACGTCCACATTGCTCTGGCAAGGCAGGTCACCAATCGTTGGTAAGTTGCACTTATTAAATTAGTTTACCATTGATGTTTCTAATATCCGGGTAGGCTGACATCATCCGGGTGCATGAGAAAGGGGATTACATCCCTGGCATTGTGGCTTCCTGTTCTAAGGAGCTGATGAGGGTGCGTTCCATGACTCCCCAGGTGTTGCCCAACTGGCACAGCATTGGCCATGATGATCCCCGGGTGGCTAGACACGCCTGGCGCAAGCAGGTCCGTGCCTGGGAGGCGTTGGGTGACAATTCCTGTGATCTCCCTGTTGTTTCTAATCCTTCCACTGGCCCACTGACTGTCAATCTTCCGTCTCCACCTGTCCCTTCCCCCGCACCTGTCCCTTCCCCGCCACTGTCATTCACTCCCCTCCCGTCGTCGCCGGCAATGTCGCCGGACCTTCCGGCAAGACGACCTCCGAGTTCCGGGACAAAGGAAAGGTAAGGCCATTTCTGTTGACTTGGAGCCGGAAGTCGGAGGGAGCAACAAGAGGAAGTCCCCCATGATTTCTGGACACTCCTCCCAACCTCCGAAGTCGGCGATGAAGGGTCACAAGCGTGTCAAGTCAACTGGACCCCCAAGTCAAAGCCGTTTGTGGAGTCGAAGATGATGAAGACCCAATTGTTCAGGTATGTGTTCTGGCTCATTTGTGACATGCTCTCAATTTGTTGTAGCCGATTTCGCGTGGAGTGCCGGAGGTCGTCCTTCCCAGCTCTCCACCATTGTTGTAAGCCCCAGTTGCCTCGTTCACCTGGTTCCCCCAAGAAGCAATCATTTGGGCCTGCTTCGGTAAGTCTGATTTAGTCGTCCGGAACTCATATATATGCTCATGTGTCCACAGCTGACTGCCGCAAGCATCTGGAGGTCATGGTGAGTCTTCCGGACAGGTCCGGAACTCGCATGTATCATTCTTACTCATGCCCATCGCATTAGGAATCTCCCATCAGTCGTCCGAGGCTCGGGTAAGTCTTACAAGCTCGCCCGGAACTCACATGTGTACTTACAATTTATCAGGCAACCTCCGGCAGTCGTCCGGAAGTTGAGGAGTCCACTGGTGATACTTCCAGCGCTTCGGACGGTGACCCTCCGGCCACTACCACATTTGATATCACCATTCCCGGCCCAGTGAGTGCTCAATTAATTCCCCTAGTCCATCTACTAACGGATACCACAGAACAACCCCTGCCATTATTGCGTCAAGGAGAATTGGCCCTGTGCGACTCGTTTGGACAAGAGGTCCAGCCTCCCCTGCTTGTCTTGCATCCGCTGCTCCACCAAGAAGATCAAATGCAACCCGGCATCTCTGGGATCCCCGCCCAAACGGACCCGAGGGAAGTCTACCACGGGACGGACGTGTTCCAAGACACCTGCCCCTGCTCCATCCACTGCTCCGTCTCCCTCCCGGTCAAGGGCCCGGACTCGTAGTCAATCTCGTGGCCCGTCCCGAACTCCGGCCATCCCTGCTGCAAGTACACCCCAGGTGCAGTCACGTGGTCGCAGCAAGACCATCACTACCAAGAAGACACCTGCACCTGCACCTGCACCTGCACCTGCGCCAGCTCGTAAGTCACCCACACTTTTGATGACCGGCTGACCTTATTTTTACTTAGCTGTTCGGTCTTCCCATGCCGTGCATCTCCATTCCATGGCAATCGCGATTCGGGATGGTGCAGCTCGCATCGCTATTCTTGAGGCTCGGGTGCAGGAGCAGGATGCTAAGATTGATACCCTGCAACGCCTCCATGAGAGCCCCGGCGCACGATGGTCGACCCGCACCCTTCATTTTCACTTCCGGACACACCGGCCGATGCAACAATCTTGCTTGATCAATCTGGTCCCCCCCGTCCATTTCACCCCTCCCCTCCACACTTTCCAACCTCATTGATTTGGACATGTCAGTCATGGAACCCACACCCTTGATGGTTGAGGATGGATCTGCTATGGTAGGTCTCATGGTTGAGCCCACCCAAGTTCAGCCTGAGGGTCCACAATCCTCCGGCGAAATTGTGCTCCCGGATGAACCAGGCAACCTCTTGCCAGAATCCTCCGGCGATATTGTGGTCCCTAATGAACCAGGTAACCTCCTGCCAGAATATGATTCCTCTGATGAGGATATGGATGTTGAGGGGAAGGTTGATCTTCCTGGTGAGGAGGTTGCAATGGCTACATAATTGCTCAGTGATAGATGTACATAAATCTTTTTCAATGCATGTTACCTATGCCACAATTGAATGATTCAATAATCAGTCCCGATATCCAGAACTCGAAACTGTAGATTGAGGTAGATATCACCCTACACCCTAACACCCGAATGTCAAATTTTCAGTGCCAACCCCGAGTGCCGGGTGCCGGGTGCCGAGTCCCAAAGCCCGGAACTCAGATTTGACATTTGAGACGAACATCATTTTTCAAACATGTTTCTATCAACCTCCGTATATCTATAAACATTTTACTAACCTCCAAACCCCGAAATATATTTTTGTTGTCTCATACCGAGTTCCGAGTTCCGGGACCCCCGAACCCCGAAACCCGGCAGTCCACAATTTTGGGGTTCGGGTGATTGACGGACACATTGACTTTGTTAAGACCATGCACAAAGGGTAGGACTGATTCCAAGGGGCTTGGCTTCAGCTCGTGCGCTGCGCCCCTTACCCGAGTATGTGCCCTTAACTTCAGAATGAAGTCCGGAGAAAGTCCAGTGAAGTCCGAAGGACTTCCGGAGAAGCGTGGGAAACTTCGGAAAGACTTTCCGGACGAGTGCGAGAAACTTCCGGATGAGTGCGGGAAAGTTCCGGAGGAACTTCCGGAAATTACGATGGAGTTTCGTCCTGACGGGGATATGTGTAATGGCTACTCAGGACAAGTCCTGAGTAGAAGCAAACAGAGGAAAGGCTGTGTCATATCCCGCATTCCGGACCAACATCTGACGACGTTCCCACGCCTCATCCGGACCTCCGGACCTCCTGTCCATGTCTCCAGACCCAATCCTCTATCCGTCCGGATCCCTGTACTCCTGCATCTGATATCCGGATGCCAGATCTGATATCCACATCTCCGGATCTCCGGATCCGACCTATCTGTCATGTCCGAACCCAAACCTTAAATCAGCGCCCATCCCCTTATGGTAATCACCTGTCTCCGGACTTCCGAACATCCGGATCCGACCCACGTCTATCTTCCTTGCGTTCCGGACCCAGACCTATCACGCATTCATCTCCGGACATCCGGATCCGACCCGCGTCTATCTTCCGTGCCTTATCCCTTTGTATGTTCCTTCTTGAGTTAGACTTCCTCATTTTCCGTACCTCATTTCATCTCCGAGTTCATTTCCTATGATCCGTCTTATTTTCTAATACATTTCCACATGCTCGTACATAGCCTTACCCCTCTGCTTACTGATCTGCACAGACTTGCCTCTAGTATATAAACCCCAGTAGATACTCCTGTATTTCCTCAGTCTGAATATCATACACATATTAGTCCTCGCACTAGTCTTCACACTAAGTCCTCGTAACAGTTCTATTCCTCCGACTTAGTAATCATCCATCTCAGGCCTAGGGAGGAATTCCCTAGGCCGGAGCTCCGCTCCTCCGCTCCTCCGCTCCTCCGCTCCTCCGCTCCTCCGCTCCTCCGCTCCTCCGCTCCTCCGATCCTCCACTCATCCACTCATCCGATCCTCCATTCCTCCGAGTTTCCGGAAGTTCCTCCGAGTTTCCGGAAGTTCCTCCGGAACTTTCCCGCGGTCCTCCGGACCTATTCTGCTTCGGACTTTGTCCTTGCAGCCTTTCCTCTGTTTCCTTCTACTCAGGACGAGTCCTGAGTAGCCATTATACATATCCCCGTCAGGACGAAACTCCATCGTAATTTCCGGAAGTTCCTCCGGAACTTTCCCGCACTCATCCGGAAGTTTCTCGCACTCGTCCGGAAAGTCCTTCCGAAGTTTCCCACGCTCCTCCGGAAGTCCTTCGGACTTCACTGGACTTTCTCCGGACTTCATTCTGAAGTTAAGGGCACATACTCGGGTAAGGGGCGCAGCGCACGAGCTGAAGCCAAGCCCCTTGGAATCAGTCCTACCCTTTGTGCACGGTCTTAACAGTATATTCAGACTCACACCTTACCGAGTATACTGAATCCTTAGATCATACCTGAAATCGGATCCGACACCGTCCCTTGGAAACTGTGTATTCCTCCTCCGAACCCTCCATTTTCCTGTATCCCATTTCCGATGAAAACTCCGGATTTTCCGGAGCTCATTCTCCATTCCCTGCATCTGTAAACACCCGCCGGAATGCTCAATTTCCACCCTTCATGCTCTGCTGTCATTTCCACTTCAGTACCACGAAACTCCGGTCCTGAAACCAAACAGGATTGCCACCTCTGTGGCAGAACAAATAGATCTCAGGACTTTGTGTCCTGTAATTCCCTGATCCGATCATATCTTTCCGACACCCCACAGTTCCCTGTAACTCCGACGTTTTCCGTTTCCGAACTATTTCCTGAACTGGCAAAGTCAACTCCGGAATGTCTCAAACATTCAACTCATTTGGATTCTCCTCGTACCACCTAGAATATACTTGCTCACCCACCATGATCCGTTGATCAATAGGGTATTTTGCAGACCTCCTTTCCGATTGGTACTACAGGAAATGCCTTAGACCTCCGACGTCAAATCCGCTTTTTTGCGGAACCCCTATCTTCGGACTAGCCATGTTCCTTCCACTGGTTTATTTCCAGTCCGCCTCCATGTTGGATGGCACCTCCTCCGGTCAAAGTCCGGACCCCTATCCACCATTCATATCCGCCACCCATTTAGCATTCACCTTGTATTGGTATCCATTACCCTCCTTGTAGGGGAACTCCGTCTTTCATGATGGTTTTCCTGCCAAGTGTTCGGGTTTTGATTCCTCTGACAATGGCCCGCTCGGGTTCCTGCCTCCATTTCCGGATGGCACTCTTTCCTCCGCTCTAGCCCCTATTTTCCCTTCCATCGTCCGGAAGTTCTTTGTTGATTCTCCTCCGACATTGGGAATGTCTCCCGAAAGGGAGGATAGGAATTTTGCTTCCGTTACATCCTATGCAAATTCCTGACCATTTCCTGGCCTCATTATCCACCTCCGGACCTTCAAACCAAAACTCCGGAGCTCCTCCGATTCATTCTCCGGAAGAAGGTCCTGGAAAACCCTCTGTTCCTCTCCAGAAGCCTGTCAGTTCTTACATCCGACATCCCGTCCGAATCAACAACTTTCCGAACCCCTCCGCGTTTTACCCCTATTTTCCGGAAGTTTGTAACTCCGGATCTCTATTGGCTTTCTTGATGAAGGTCTCTGCCCCTCCGATCTATAACTCCGGTTTGCTCCTTGTCATCTCTGAACTTTTCCGGATCAGAATAAACATGCTTTGCGATTGTTCTTTACTGTTACTGATACCACGTCCACTCCAGTTCCTGCCCATTTTCCTCCGGGTCCAGGAAATTGTTGAAGATAGCTCCAGATAGCTTCGGATAAGCTCCGGATAGCTTCGGATATCTTCGGACATCCGGACTTTTCAGTATCAAAGTATTCCTTCGTGTTATGGCTCCGGATAGCTTTGGATAGCTTCGGATAAGCTCCGGATATCTTTGGATATCTTCGGACGTCCGGACTTTTCAGTACCAAAGCATTCCTTCGCGTTATAGCTCATCCGTCCATTCCATTGTCAAATCTCCATGTTTCCAAAAGATCTGTTCACTCCTCTGCTCCAGGACAAGTTACACCTGCTCCGGATCCGAAACACTCCTATGGGTATTCCATGCCATAGCCCGGACATGTTTTATACAATTGTCCATCCTCCGTCCTCACTTTTCCACTCTGCAATCCTTCCATCCGTCCTCCCGTCCTTTTTTCTCCGGATACCAATGTCCGACCTTTACCCCTATTTCCGGAGCTCAATACTCCGGATTTCCGGTGGCTTTCTTCATGGAAGCTCCTACTCCTACCTCCAATGCACCCCTTGTCTCTGGACCGCCTCCATTTGGAATGGATATACTTTGCAATAGCTTGGAGTTGCTTCGGACCCGCTTCCGCTCCTGTCTTAAAATCCCTCACCATTCAATAGTGTCTTCTCTGGAATCTGTTTCGGATCCGGAAAAGCACTGGTGATACCTCCGAAGTTTTTAGCACTACAGTCCTGCGTTGCATTGTATCTTCCGTTCCATTCTGTTCACTCTTGTGACTCACGTCCAGTTTCCTCCGAAAATCCGAAGCTCCTGCCGGAACCCTGTGCCCATTTTTCCTCCATTGATGTTTGGAAACATCTTCCAAAAGGGGGGATAGGGACTCCGCTTGAGTATTCACTTCACCCTCTTCAGCTTGTATTCCATCCGGAATTTACTTGCTCCGTCCCATAAAAGAACAATTTCCACTGTCTTGCACAGTCATTCATGCATGTGCAGCTTTCCTATCCGACCCATAACCTATCCGGACCATTCAGTTGTATTTCCGGCCGGATCAGCTCCGGAAAACCGCGGGAAAAGCGCACATTACATTGCATATCATTCGAAAACATCCGGAACTATTCATCCATGATCTTTCTAGGCCATTGATAGTCATCCGATGCATTTGACTTCACTGCCTAGTGTTCCATCGTGTTTGACTGCGCTTCCACCTCACTTCCTCTATGTTCCGATCCACCTCCTATGGGTTTCCACGCCATAGCCCCTATCATCCGGAACTCCGGAATTCCGAACCACTTGCAAACACCTCTGTCATATCACATACATCTCCTCCGATGATCTGTTCTCTTCCTCCGCTTTTCCGACTCAATATCCGTTCTGACTCCCATCGGATATTTCACCATAGACCCTGGCATTGCCAAACACTTACGTCCGGACCTCCTATCATGTTTTCCGACCACATCCGACCCTAATCTGACAAACCCACTTCCAAGTCCACTGCGTCACCTCCACCGATAAAACCGACTATATATCCCTAGTTAACGCAGTCGCCTGTTGCAGGACTTGCGAGCTAGAAGGAGCCGGCCCATTTCAGTATCCACCTCCACCTGACCAGTGTTGACCTCCGGACCATTGATTTCCGGTCTGTTGCATCCCTTCCGAAACCTCCTGGAAAGCATTTCCGGAGTTCCATCGGAAAATCGCGTCTTTGCAGATGTTGTCAATCCACGCAATCTCCGGCCCATCAAACAGCTTGCTCCGTCCTTTATGAGCCTATACACTAGCTATCCTTTTGCTCTAGCAGCTGTACCAATGGATATCGAATATTCCGGAAAGACATCCTCTCTGCACTCCCATCCTTCCTCTGCATTTCCGACCCTCCGCGTTTTTGACCCTTTGTGTTTCTGATCTCCGTGTTTCCGACCCATTCCTCTGCTATCATCATCCTTCCGTCCGACTCCTGTTGGTTCCCACGCCATAGCCCTACTCCGAACCATTCGGATCCATCCGCCCCATCATCAGGATTTCCATCCACCATGCGTGTTTATCAAAAAGCCTCACACCGTGTGCAAAATCCTGCTATTTGCATTAACTTTCAGTGCACCTGGAAACTCCGCCCATGACCTCTCGCAGTGTGCAACCAAAGCTCCGGAACATTTCCGGTCTTAGGGGCTAATTTCCGGAAGCTCACAGTCATATCCAGCAGATTCCTCTGACGCACTTCCGGCTCGAGTGATAGCACACATCGCAGATCGAAATCCATTCAACCTCAGACCTCCGTACAAAGGAAATCATGCCTCATAGCACTCCTTTCTCACTTCCTGCACTCCAGAAGTTCATCAGTCATCATGCGATTACATCTCCGATCATTTTCCGGTCATAGGGGCTAATTTCCGGATTTCCGATGATGCACTTATCCTTAGCTGTACCTCAGTACAAGCTCTGCTTCATGGAGAAAGATATGTCTCACAGGACTCCTCCGTCACATCAGAAAGAGGCCTGCATCGTATCCACTCTTGCCCTCTTGTCCTGCACTCGCTGCATTTCCACTGTCCTGATACAACCTCCTCCGCTCTGAAAGCTTCCTCCGATTTTCCCACGCATTTTCCGGACTTCCAGTCACCTTCGGAATTATCCTCAAAGTGTTCCAGACTTCCACTCCGGAAACCTATTTGTCCTCACATCACATCACCATTCTTCACCACCGTCTATGACGTCCAGTTTCCAGATGAAGTACTAGGCATCATAATGAACCATGTGTGTGTCAGGAACATTTCCGAAACCTCCGGAGATTTTCAGCTCATAGGAACCAATCCTCCGGAATCCATCCATCATTGTCCTCTGCCATATACCAGCAATCTCCGTTCGGGACTTCCTGAGTCTTCAGCCTCGAGGGCTCGGCCTTAAAGGGGGGATACTGTCATATCCCGCATTCCGGACCAACATCTGACGACGTTCCCACGCCTCATCCGGACCTCCGGACCTCCTGTCCATGTCTCCAGACCCAATCCTCTATCCGTCCGGATCCCTGTACTCCTGCATCTGATATCCGGATGCCAGATCTGATATCCACATCTCCGGATCTCCGGATCCGACCTATCTGTCATGTCCGAACCCAAACCTTAAATCAGCGCCCATCCCCTTATGGTAATCACCTGTCTCCGGACTTCCGAACATCCGGATCCGACCCACGTCTATCTTCCTTGCGTTCCGGACCCAGACCTATCACGCATTCATCTCCGGACATCCGGATCCGACCCGCGTCTATCTTCCGTGCCTTATCCCTTTGTATGTTCCTTCTTGAGTTAGACTTCCTCATTTTCCGTACCTCATTTCATCTCCGAGTTCATTTCCTATGATCCGTCTTATTTTCTAATACATTTCCACATGCTCGTACATAGCCTTACCCCTCTGCTTACTGATCTGCACAGACTTGCCTCTAGTATATAAACCCCAGTAGATACTCCTGTATTTCCTCAGTCTGAATATCATACACATATTAGTCCTCGCACTAGTCTTCACACTAAGTCCTCGTAACAGTTCTATTCCTCCGACTTAGTAATCATCCATCTCAGGCCTAGGGAGGAATTCCCTAGGCCGGAGCTCCGCTCCTCCGCTCCTCCGCTCCTCCGCTCCTCCGCTCCTCCGCTCCTCCGCTCCTCCGCTCCTCCGCTCCTCCGATCCTCCACTCATCCACTCATCCGATCCTCCATTCCTCCGAGTTTCCGGAAGTTCCTCCGAGTTTCCGGAAGTTCCTCCGGAACTTTCCCGCGGTCCTCCGGACCTATTCTGCTTCGGACTTTGTCCTTGCAGCCTTTCCTCTGTTTCCTTCTACTCAGGACGAGTCCTGAGTAGCCATTATACATATCCCCGTCAGGACGAAACTCCATCGTAATTTCCGGAAGTTCCTCCGGAACTTTCCCGCACTCATCCGGAAGTTTCTCGCACTCGTCCGGAAAGTCCTTCCGAAGTTTCCCACGCTCCTCCGGAAGTCCTTCGGACTTCACTGGACTTTCTCCGGACTTCATTCTGAAGTTAAGGGCACATACTCGGGTAAGGGGCGCAGCGCACGAGCTGAAGCCAAGCCCCTTGGAATCAGTCCTACCCTTTGTGCACGGTCTTAACATTAGCCGAGAGTGAAGGTGCCCACGCGAAGGATGCTTCAAGGTTCTGTGCAGTCTGGCAGCAGTTTGCAACGCGCCAACCGAAAGGCCTCGGGAAACTGGTGATTGTTGACTCGCCAGCGAGTATGGCGCTATATGTTAAGGCCGCAAATGAGTTGAGGAAGGAGTTGCCGCAAGAAGTTCAGGATGCGTTTAATAAGCACGAGGCGTTGAATAAGCACGAGGCGGCGGATACAACAACGGATCCAGAGTATATCGCCGCAACGAACGAGATATCAATGAGATCTTGGCTGGTGCATTATCGAGCTGGATGGACTTGAGAATCGTTGCACCGTCATTCGTCACGTTGATGTCTCCCGAGGATCCCGACTGCAGAATCTTATTCATGCCCTTTGGCCCGAGCGTTGATTTTACGAGATCGCCGAGGGCGAGGGCGCCGACGAAAGAGGATAGACGAGCTTTTTCAGCTTTTTCCTCGGTTGCCTGGATGAAACCTAGTGACGTCGAGCACAATAAGTCATCAATCTGCCATACTTACCTCGTGACCGAATTATGTGCATGGACATGACTTACAGTAGTTTTGGTGTTTGCGGGACAAGTTTAAAGTCAATTCTTCACGTTCGATTATGTAATACACAACCTTCAAGTTGGGGTTATGTAAAATTTTGTAAATCACTTAGACGATTTGCATCTTACAAAAATGCTCTCACCGCGATTTCTAAGAGGGCGGGAACACCACTACCTTCTCTCATAGTTTCTTTTGCCATCCTTCATGAATTACCTGCCATCGTTCCTATTGTGGGCATTTTTACACAGCACGCAGTCTAGGCGCAGGCGAGCGCGTTGTCAATGCTGTTGCTCTCCAGACTCCAACGAGATGGCTCTATCGATGACCAGTATTGGGTGAACACCCCGCTGAGATCGTGGGTCAATGAGGGCGAGCAATGGGCTGGTCGCGTTGGATGTCGATATGGCATCTTTGGTGCAAGGTCGTCGACCAGACCCAGGCGCGCGAGTTGTCTGGTAAGCTAGCGGAGGACGTTGCTAATGCGGTTCTGGCTTATGGTGCAGTCAAGGTTTTTTTCTTCTTCACCACGGTTGGGATAGTCATGACTGATATTCATTCAGGTACTTTTACCCGTCTTTCGTTATATCTTTCTCCAATGTTCTCTCGGACAGTTTTTTTTTTAAAAAAAAATTACATTTTATTGTCCTTTGGGGTCGAAGACCCTATGTCGGACATAGCCCTATTCGAGTGCGGGGGGCTTGCTCCCGGCTTTCTATCGTATGATCTCGGACAGTTGTGCAGCCGATTCGATTGGGGGCCTCTGTCTATTGGGACGCAGACCGAAATCTATGTAAAAGGTGGGTGACGTTCCTATTTTTTTCGTGATGATTTCGCTTGCCGCCCCAGTCGTAGCTATAAGCGTTGACGAACGGTAGAGCATAAGCCAAATATTTGCACCACTGATTCTATCCTTGCCTCTTTCTTTCCATAAACTCGAAGCTTACTATCTGTCTCACAGGTTATCGTTATATAAATGGCACACTCCTACTAGGCATGAGCATACCCTTTTGTCACTTAAAAGTTGTCTTATGCAATGCTTATTTCTGTTTGGATCTTTTTCTTTCTTTCCTCCCAGTCAAATTGGCTCCTCAAAGACTTGTTCCACCTTTGGTGATGCCTCATTCCCTGGGGAGAGCGCTTCTATCTCGTCCTAGTGTCTCGTGCTACATGCGATTTCAGTGGAGCACATCTGGATGACTTATAGGCACATGTCCCACCTTCAGGATGTAGCCTGCCATCGTATCTTATTAGAACTTATAGGATCGCTGTTTGTGTTGTCGACTTCTGATATGGATTAAATTGTGAACTTTTGCACTGGTCTAGACCCATCCTGAGATGACGATGGGATGGAATTGACCTATTCTGCCAACATCTCTGTTCGGCGTCAGCGCGACTAACGCCTGTCAGGTAAGTGAAACGCTGATCAATGTCATCACTGCATATTCATATAATCTCAAGTTAACACGTCATGATCAGCGCATACACGAATCTTGTACGAGAGTGCCATTCGATCATAAGCTCAACACCTCTGTCAGGTGCACTTCGACGACATTAACTTGCAGCTTGGTAAAACATTCTGCCCACCACAGTAGAGCATCAACTACGGAGTAACGACCATCGCCACACTCTGCCAACCTGGCGCACGTGCGCACGCGGCGAGCAGGATGAACAAGCCTGCATATCATCAACTTGTCAAGTTCAAGGACGGCGTCCGACTGACTCAGCTGGTCAATATCACCTTTGAGTCGGCGATCTTCTCATGCTCCTGGAATCTCTCATCCGACGCAAGCTTTTTTCACTCGTCGCAGGAATCAGCTAAGATCGTGCAGTAGCTTACAACTGCTCAGTCGCTGAAGGGAATAGTAAACACCGGCATGGTACCTTAGCTTTATCTCTAGCGCAGTATGACAGAACTGGAATGTGCTTCGCCTACGGTGGATATATCTAATTGTCCGAAGCGTTTGATCCTCGGCTGCCTGACTTGACGAAAATACCGACATAAATGTGCTGATCTTCGGGAACCTACATGTAGGATGTGTTTGGGACTTGATCAATCTGACCTTGCAAGCAAGGTGACTTCAGATGAACTTTCACCAGCTTTCCCATTAGAATTCGCCTCAGGCAGCGCTGGCCACGAAAACTAGCTCAAGGATCTTTCTCTCTCTGTATATGTGCAGTGTGATGGAGCCGACGAGACGTTGCTTTATTGCGCGACAAACATGTTATTTTCTAGTATACAGTTGACATTCTCATAATGCATAACGCTGGTCCCGGATTCCCTATATACCCGGCCGATGCATTGCATTTGCATTTGCATTTGCATTTGCATTTGCATTTGCAGTTGTCTTTTCCTCTTTTCCTCTTGGAAATAACGTTCAATTTCTTTAAGTCAGCGACGCCATACTCCTGGAAGTGCGGTGTATAACTGACCGTGTGCGAACGAATCTATGCGCAGGTCAAGCACGACTTTCTCAGGCATTAGTCCTTGACATCCGTTGAATGTCGTCGCATAAGCAGGTTGCAGGGGAAACCAGTTTTGATTTACGGACCAGCTTGAACGCGCTGGATTGAAAGAGAAGGTGATGCGAGGCAGACAATGCATCTCTCCGGTATGAAGAATTTGGACCTCCATGAATTTGCGTAGTTAGGAGACAAATAAACGGAGCTTCAGAAGACATGGAAACAGTGGAGCACAATTGCAAAAGGAGTAGAGAAGCGAAGAACGCACACAAATAGAACTGCCGAGCGCATTAACGCTTGGAGTGCATGTGGAGTTCGGATGGGGCACGCACATGGAGCAAACGCAAATTTATTCCGCGAGATCAAACATTCCGTCCTTGTATATGTTAGATAATAATAATAATGCATGACTAGGAATCTTTAACTGAGCGCATACCAAGAATGAGAATGGGAATCAGTGTTCGAAGGATACCTCACTATCTCGGCGTGGGGTATGGCGAGTCGGCAAGTACACTGCTTTCTCGCGAATCTCGTTGATACTCGATATATGATACATATCGAGCATCGATGAGATTCACGAGAATGAGTATCAAACTCCGTTGTTCCGCGGGGTCACTGCAGGTTCAAATGATGAAGCGATGAGTGAGATTGGGCCATGATATCATCAATCAAACACACTCCTGCGTTCCATGCGCATGTAGGTTCTGCCGCCGACAGCGCTACATAGCAATAACAATTCTGCCAAATCGATCAGAATCACACTCATATGTATATGCAGAATATAAAAGCTGGCCGTCGTCCCATAGTGTTCCCCCATCTTCAGATATATCATTCGAGATCACCCTCAGAAGATTCCATATCACCTCGCACAGAAAATGCGTTTCTCCTTCCTCGCAGTTGCTGTTGCTTTGACAGCATCTATGTCTGTTAGCGCATGTTCGAACGCGGGCCAACCTTGCGACACAGATGTTGATGTGACACTAAATATGGCGTGAGTATGAGCAGGTCACTGTGCAACCAGGATTCAACCACATGACTCACCTGCACGCCTTAGGATCCTGATTTGACCTGCCAGTCCTCGAAGCGGGTTGAAAGAGCCAGCAGCTAGTAAAACTACTCGGGCCTCGGAGTCAGTGGTGCAGGTTATCACCGGCAAAACTGTAGGTTATGTGTAGACTTACGGAAAGCCCTGAGGGTTCAATATACTTATGTACATAGTACGGGAATTGAACTCCGCTCAAATCTGCTAGGGCCCATGCATGCATGTCTGCAACTTTCGGACAGAAATAACACTAGCCTCTCGACGCCTTCGCAATTCCGCCAATATAGATACGAGAGTCCTGATCACTATGAACCTGCTATGAAGGGACGACAAGGCCGACAACTTGAACTCGCGGCCATTGTGCAACGTTCAATTCAGTACGTAGTCTCCGGCACCACACGAGGGCTGAGGGCTGATTAAGATTCACTCTCCAACTTATCTCAATCGGCCGTTGCGTGCTTAAAATTAATGCCCTTGAATTCTACCTGCCAATTTCTTCTAACCAACGAAGGTGGCTTTAATTGGGAAGATAACGACGTTTGCCGATCTGAGAGCCGCCTCGTGAGACGTTATGAGATGCGGAAGTGACCAGGTGCAAGCAGGATACATCTATGGCTACCATGATGTGGATGATATCACCAACCTACTTCCAAGTTAATGGTATCCATTGTGATTTCCGTATGATGGGATCGTATTCATCTGAGAGGTGGAGGTAAATGGGGTTCAGAGTGTCTACGGAAACATGAGGCAAGTCAACAAGGTGAGGCAGCACAATACATGCATCTGCAGCTTAAGTTTCGACACCCACAATCTTTCAAAAGTCTACCTTGGCCGTGCTCCACATCATCAGCATCGAGTAAGATGTCGACCCCACCGCAGTCCTTTGAGTTCCCGAAAATTATGAGAGCGGCGTAAGCGCAGGCGCAGTTTTTCCCGATAGACGACATATGGTGACAGGCTCGTATTACAAGACGCTTCTGTTGTGGGACTTGAAGACAGGTCTTGTGTTGAAGAAGATGGAGGGGCTTCGCAGTGAGGTGCGGTCGTTGGCAGTGTGGCGATGGTGAGGATATTCCGAGGCTGTACCACGAGATTTGGTTGCATCTTATGCACAGAGATCTTGGGAGTCTATTGGATGAAGAAGCGGTATTGCAGTAAGCTATATACACGCGTTCGAAGGAGTAACGTGGTGATAAGCTGGAGTAGCTGCTAGATACGAAAAACAACGGTATTCATGCAGGATAGACAGTCAGATTCGAGCACTGGAAAGCAAGGACTGCTCGACTTGATGCGATAGGATATATTCTGGAAGCTGCGAAGACAAGAGTCGGACGCATGTATGCACTGCAGATGTGCATACTGTCGAGGACAACGGGTATGACAATAGGATGGGTGCATTACGGTGGAGGCGTGGGCACGAACAGCCTTAGAATCTTGTCCTGGGCGTCTATTGAAATCAGGCAAGCTATAAAACGCACCATACTACGCCCTCTGCAGCTTAGAGAAAGACATAATCCCTCCAAAGTTTAGCCTCGTCCGTATTCCATACCATTAACATCCAGTAAAATGTCGGAGCTCATTACAATCACCACTCCCCTGCGATGGTTCAAAGGCCATGAAGAAAGTATAACTGCAGTCGCAGTTTTCCCTGATAAACGTCGGATGGTTACGGGCTCGTACGACACAACGCTTCGTCTGTGGGACTTGAAGACGGGTGTTGCGTTGAAGAAGATGGAGGGGCATTACAATTGCCAGGTGTGGAGTTTGGCGGTATCACGAGATGGGCAATTGATAGCAAGCGGTGATCAAGGCGGAGAGGTCATCGTCTGGCACGGAGAAACTGGCGAATTACCCGCCAAAATCAAAGCACACTCTAATTTGATCTCCTCGCTGGATTTTTCTCCCGATGGAACAGTGCTGGCCACTGGTTCATTTGACAGAATGACGAAACTGTGGAATACCAAAACCTGGCAGCTGCAAGGAGATCTAATCGAGTGTGGTGATTATGTCAACTGGGTACGGTATTCACCGTCTGGAGAACTGCTTGCCATCGCAACGAACCATTATATTCAAATTTACAACTCAGGCATCAGGAAACGCGTCGTATCCTTCAACGGTCACAAATCATACAACTTGTCACTCGCATGGACGCCCGATGGCACGCGCCTTCTCACAGGCGGCGATGGCAGGGATCCTACTATACGCGAATGGGATACAACAACCTGGAAGCAGATCGGTGATCCTTGGACGGGCCACACTGACGACATCCAAGCCATTGCCATTCATCCTGCTGGCACACTCGTTGCATCCACATCTCGTGACAGCCACACCCGTCTCTGGCAGCTCTCAGACCGACAAACCATTGCCGTCTTCAAGCACTCACTTGCCAATTTATGCGTCACTTTCTCCGTGGACGGCAATCACATCTTCAGTGGAGGTAACGATGAGATGATCTCAGAGTGGACAGTACCTCAGGGTATACATCCAAAGGCATGTTTCTGTCTCTGACTCATATACCACAAATCGAGCATGCTTCTTGCAGACTATTGCCACTACAACAGTCCGCGATGCATGCATAGATGGAGACTTATCTACTGACGAAGAACTACTCATGCAAGATATCAATACCGATCCGAACAACCATACTCCCTACGTCCATCGCTCAAAGGCGTGTTTCTGTTCTTGACTCATATATACCACAATTAGAGCATGTTTTGTGCAGATCCTAGCCATCACGACCTCCCGTATTGCATGTGTAAATGGAGACTTAACTACCGCCGAAGAACTACTCACTCAAGATATCAATACCAGTCCGAACAACCATACTTCCTACGCACATCGGACATTCGTCATGGCGCGAAAATACGACTGGGACCGCGCCTTTCTAGACGCAATCAAGGTGAGAATCATCGCCGCCTTATACAGGGCTAACTTGACGGTGACATAGTCCATCAGGATTCAGCCCTCTTTGACGGGCTATATCTCCAAGGGTATTGCCCTCTGTGGAAAAGGCCGCGTCCTGGATGCGAGGGCAGCATTTGATGTTGCATCCATGTACACGGACCAGGATTCAGAAATCACTCATTTTCTGCTATTGATCAAGGTATGTTACATTTGCCTCGCATGCTCTTCCCTTCATCGCGTATTTCAGGCCATCGCGCTCTTCAATGCCGATCAACATGACGAAGCAAACCTGCTCCTCAAAGAGCTCGCTGCCGGTTGTTCGAATGCCGACACTCTCGCATGTGGCATCGTGCAAGTAAGTGTCATCTATGCTTGGTCATCAACACTCATCTTTACAACTCGCACATTAGGCATATCTACACGTTCAACTCGGAATCAAAGCCTCGGATGGCGCACGTTACGACGAAGCCGCCGACCATTTCACTGCCGCCATCGACTCCAGCGATTTATTACCCAAATCGGACATTCATGAAATTTATGAGGATTTGGTGGTGGTATGTTAATTCAGATTCGAAACACTTTTCATAACCAAGTCCCTTGTCCAGCTCTTCGGCTGGGATCTCAAATCATTGTGGTTCACTGCACACCAGAAGTGTTGTCATGCCCTCCTTCGGGCGGGTAAACTCCAAGATGCCGCGAAAAGATACCAACACATAATAGTTTCAAGTGACAAAATTACAAATGCCGATTGCCTTGACTGGTCCAACGGCGAGTCCAGAGTCCGTAATGTTGCGCAGGCTACAATTCTCACCCGAATTCCTCTCAGATTTCAAGAAAGAATGCAGCGCGCTCTGCGCTGTCCACGGAGATGCCGCTTTCGCTGCAAACGATTACGACAAGGCTATTGACCTATACTCAACGGCGGTCGACCTGGATTCTACATCCGATGTCATTGCAAATCGCAGCCAGGCAAAGTTGAGTAAAATGCTATGGGAGGACGCGCTCCTCGACGCGCAAAAGGTGCGATGGCATCTACGTTTTTAGCAGACCATGTTGACTTCCGCTATGCATAGGTCACCGAACTCAATCCTTTGTCTCATGTTGGATACCAGTTGACACATGCGGCTCTGCGTGGCGCGCAACGTTACGACGAAGCTATCGAGGCCTTCACAATCATGCTGTCCAAGCTAGATGATGCTCCCGAACCGCACATACGAGGTAAGCCATGGAACACTCTTGCATAATTTAAAAATGCCTATCTCGTTCTGCAGATCTGCGTCAGCTGTATGTCTCTCCATCCGAAGTAGAAGATGCTATTCAAACAGCTGTTTGGATTGAACTCGAATATGCTCCGCTACGTCTGCTCAACACCTCTACGGGTCTTTTGTGCGACCGAGCGGCACAGCTCAACTCCTTCAAAACAAGTTCAGACTACAATGAGCTCGTCTCATTCCCAACGGAGGATTTGAATCTTCGAACCGAGCGCATCAAAGATGTAGTGGCGACGTACTTCCGCTGCGTCCTGCTATCACACAGGTGGGAAGAGACGGAGGCGCTGCTGCACGACATCCAGGATAAAGATGTGCGCGAGTTGAAGGAAGTTGGCGGGATCGCGAAAGTGCAATCGTTCTGCAAAGTCGCTCGTGATGCTGGGTATCGCTGGGCGTGGATGGACACATGCTGCATCGACAAAAGAAGCAACACCGAGCTTCAAGAATCGGTCAACTCCATGTTCGTCTGGTACCGCCATTCCGCGCTCACCATCGTCTACCTATCCGATGTCCCTCCTTCATCCCAGTCCGGCGCGCTGGCCAGGAGTGTTTGGAACAAGCGAGGATGGACCTTTCAAGAATTCGTCGCTCCGAAAGTTGTAATCTTCTATCAGAAGGATTGGTCGTTATATCTCGACGATCGTTCGTCCAATCACAAAGAGTCCTCTGAAATCATGAAGGAGTTAGAGGGCGCGACGGGCGTAGATGCACGGGCCCTGATCTCTTTTCGTCCAGGGATGAGAGACGCTCGAGAGAAACTGCAATGGGCATCGAAACGTGTTACCACCATGCAGGAAGACATCGCGTACTCATTGTTTGGTATCTTTGGTGTCCACCTGCCTGTAATCTATGGCGAGAAGAAGCAAAATGCGCTCGGTCGGCTCCTGCAGGAGATCGTGGCTAGATCAGGCGACATCACCGCCCTGGACTGGGTCGGACAATCGTCCGAGTTCAATAGTTGCCTTCCAGCCGACATCATCTCATATGCAACCCCGCCATCATTGTCTGAAGATAATATTCAGACAGCGATCTATGCGTTGCAAAACAACGTGCCTGTAGATTCAGCTTCGAAGTTATATAACCTGCTTGAGAACATGAATGCTCCCCTCTTCGCAAACTGCAGACTCCGTCTGCCTTGCATCGCATTCCGTGTCACGGAAGTCAAACGAAGGCAGGGTCTCGCTGCTCATTCCACATATGGAGTAAAAGCAGATGGGCTTCGGGACTTGCTGATCACCACGGACGAGACCCTAATTCAATTCTCGCGCGCAAGGCCCACTCAGCAGACGTTCTTTCTCATCCGTCCATGGGACCGTCGTCTCCTTGGGCTGCCTGATTTTTCAGAGCAGCTCACCTTTTCAGACAAAGGGGAGAGCGTAGGGGATTGGTCCGAGTCCGAGTCTGGTTTAGACGACACTGACGAGCCGTCCAGCGACTCGCCTGGAGAAGAGGAATTGTCAGTTGACCCGGAAGCTCACTCACGATCATTGCGTTTGATGGTTCACCTTGGGCAGGCTTTCAGCGCACTTTTGGTAGCACAGCAACGCGTTGGAGAATACAAGAGGGTCGCGTCGGACCGTAATATCATTGCGCAGGTGAAAGACCCGGCTTCGATTGACATCATGAACATCAGGACCCTAGACATATTGTAATTGTATAGTTTTTTTCACACGGAAATATTGACCTTGACATTCTGTATCATCCATATC
This sequence comes from Suillus plorans, assembly GCF_016647745.1. NCBI lineage: Eukaryota > Fungi > Basidiomycota > Agaricomycetes > Boletales > Suillaceae > Suillus > Suillus plorans. Next base: position 19,635 of record NW_024537485.1, read on the forward strand.
AATGCTGCGATATATGCAACTTCTACAAAAAGATCATTTGTGCGTGTTTGAAAAGTCAACACCCATGTGCACCACTCCCCACGGTTGATGATAACAGTCACAAAGAGGCCCGACTCAAAAAGACGATAAGACAGGCCATTCAGGATATTCGATGTCACTCTGACAAACTTGGATGGCGATCGATTCAGATCAGGCGTGGTCAACGCCAGATGTTATTGAAGGGTTGAAGAAGAAGCTTGAAGTACTATCGATGTGAAGAAGGGGCGGGACGAACGTACCGTCGGGGCCCGGACATACCAACCATCATGTGGCCTTCTCTCTCATGCTAGATCAGTCATAAGATAAACGTCAACGCGCACTGGCATTATCATCCACCTACGAAACCCACCCACCATCGCTTGTAACCCCAAAACCACAGAAATCCATGTCCTCACTCAAAGTAAGGGAAGGCGAAGCCGCTTTTAACGTTCCTGGTGCAGGCAAGCCTTGCAAGACTTGGTACAAGGTGTACGGTACTCTTCCCCACCCACATAACACACCACTTGTAGTACTTCACGGCGGTCCCGGTTCAACCCACGAATACCTCGACATCCTCTCCGAGCTCACACGTCTCTTCGACGTACCCGTCATACTTTATGATCAACTCGGCAATGGACGCTCCACACATCTCCCAGAGAAGAACGGAGACGTGGACTTCTGGACTGTCCAGCTCTTCGTTGACGAGATGCACAACCTCCTGAACCACTTAAACATCCATGACAACTATAACGTACTTGGGCAGAGCTGGGGAGGGATGCTGGCATCAGAGTTTGCAGCGCGCCAACCGAAAGGCCTCGGGAAACTGGTGATTGCTGATTCGCCAGCGAGTATGGCGCTGTGGGTTAAGGCCGCAAATGAGTTGAGGAAGGAGTTGCCGCAGGAAGTTCAGGATGCGTTGAATAAGCACGAGGCGGCGGATACAACAACGGATCCAGAGTATATTGCCGCAACGAACGAATTTTACAAGCGGCATCTGTGTAGGCTCGACCCAATGCCTCAGTCCCTTGTGGACGGGCTTGCATGGATGGAAAAGGATCCGACTGTGTACTCGACCATGTAGGTGTTTCGTCCATCTGTGTCACGCATCTTCAACCTTCGGAGAACAGGAATGGACCGAATGAATTTTACATCACTGGCTCTCTAAGGACGTGGAACGTGATTGACCGCTTGCACAATATTCAGGCGACGACATTGCTCATCAATGGGAGGTACGATGAAGCACAAGATATGGTTGTAGAGCCCTTCTTTCAGCATATTCCGAAGGTCCGATGGATACAATTTGCGGACTCAGCGCATGTCCCGCAGTTAGAAGAGACGGAAAGGTTTATGCAGGTGGTGTGGGCCTTCTTGCGTGGTTGAAGCGGCTGGAAGTATAGAAGCAGCGTGAAAGAAATGATGATGGGATGCACAACGTATGGTACAGGTCGATCATGAGTGCAAGCTGTAATATTATTGCAAGGCCTCCAAACTGCAAATCGATTGCATTAGTTCAGCGTTTGATCTGTTGAGGGCTCACCTTGCCCGCGGATCTTGACTCAACAAACATATTTTTCTCATGACACGTGTATATATCTAGAAGCTGGTGCAGAGCCTGGACAGAGTCCGCCGAGTCCAGACCATATGTAAACGAGTCTGTGAGTCATGTACTCATCACGTGATACATGTACACGGAACTACTTCCGCACTCCATTTACTCCCTCGTACAAAGACCGCTTCGGTGATCCGAGTAGATTGTAACACACGACAGGCCTTCACACACACGAAATGTATCAGCGTGAGTGGAGAACTGTGATACGAGTATATTAGTTACTTGCAATTGTTGGTGTATGTACGAGTGGGAAACTACCAGTAGTCTAGCATGCTTCAACACTGGAGGATCGATGCATAATCACGCAACACTCCGAGTCAATTTCTTAAAAAACGACCATGTGGGAAGGACGGTATAATCCTCCAGCAACCCCCAACCGCTTCAACGTCTTATTCACCGCGTCAGGTGACGCATGCACCATATCCGACAATGTCAAGTGAAAAGATGCACATTAGAATCTAGATCACCGTCTTCAACTTCAACCAGTGGGGTACAACCCTGCAAGATGAATTGGTCTTCGCGTCAACTCGCGTCCTTTTGGCCTCACCGTACCCATTGGGAGGACAGGCAGATTCCACAAAACGAAAACATTGAATGGATAAACATGGGAAGGAAGTAGTAACGACCAGAGTTGGAGATACGTGAGCAGTGGCAATACGACGTCAGCAACGAGACTTGCATGTCCAGAGGGAAAGGGTTTGGCCTAAGCCTCCTTCGGTACAAGTGGCGGCGGAGGGACCGCGTAGTCCAAGTGACCGACAATGGGAAGGTTGCGACCATGCCGGACTCGGTGTTTTACCCAGCATTGAAATACTTCATCACTATCGAAGTAATATTCCGGCGTGTCCATCGCGCTCCCGCTGAACCGGAGGCGAAGGCTCAGCTTGGACGACCATTTACACGTGAACATGAAGAGGGTGACAGTGGTGGGGACGTACGCAGCCCAGAGGTCATCGGTAGAGGGGATGTAGACTTTGATGACCATCATACCATTCTCGGGTGTCCAGCGCGACTCTTTTGGGCTCCTGGAAAATGGCTGGATCTCGAGAAGGTCTCTGCGCTCTGTCAGTGTTCCTGAGATGATCTGATAGGAAGCTGCTCGGGAGCGATGGTGTTTACCATGGAAGTGGACGACAGCAGAGGGTACCAGGCATGGGCAAACAGGTGTTGATTTCACAAGGATCGTGTCCAACTGTGAAGTGGTTCCTGGTGCGGAGTTATGGTTTTTGTTCTCCTTGCTTGCACAAGTATGGTCGGAGTGCTGGAGTCGACTGCTATCTTCGATGAACTCTAGAAGAATACTCGAAGCCTGGTTCTCAGTCTCGTCTTCGCTCTCCTTTCTGTATTTCGGAGAATCTTCATGAGCCACCTGGAAGGAAGGTAGCCGACAAACAGGAGCAGAGAGCGCGTCGGTGTACTTGGCAATATCGACGACATGAACACTGTAACGGCGAGCACCCCGAGGAGAAAGCGATGATCGAGAAGGCGAGGCGCGTGGCCAATATCCATTGGGCAATTCCAAAAAATCTCCCTCGCGGACAGAAGCACCAACAGACGTGATCTTGAAGTTGTAAGTTTTGTTAACGAGTGTGATACTGTCGTCGGAAAGATCCTCGAATGCGATCCTCGGAATGGTCGGTATTGAGAGAATATAGGGATAATGTTCAGGGTCCAAAAAATCAGACCCGTAAAATGGCACCATTTCGGGGGTATGCTGGAACTCTCCAATCCCACTTTGAAAGGCGGGAATCGACTGGCTATGTTCCATTGAAGGCGTAGACTGAGTGACACCAGTGAGCCACAATTTCAGCAGCCCAAAAAAGTTGGTATACCACATCAAGATACTGCAGGCTATCCTCCATCGACATTGTGTGGGTTGTGTCGCTGCAAATATTCGAAAACTCCACCCTGGAATGACATGCGATGGGGGACACTTCGACTGAGGAATGAAGTTGATGGGGAGTATGGCTTTCGAAATAACAAGGGTCCAAAGCAGCATTGGTAGAAGACACGAGATATGGTGCGGAGATGTCCGTTGCGAGCCGTCCAGCAGTAAGTCTGGCTGGAGCATCAGAATTATCGACAGCAGGGAGGATATCACGAAAACCAGACCTCGACATTCGGGCTTTATTCTTTGAACGGTAAAGAAATCCAATGGCAGAGAACGCAACTGCAGAGAAACAGAAGGAGCCACCTTTGAAGTAAACATCTTGCGGGATCCCAGAACCCGGCAGCCCATCTGGGAGGTAGAATGATGCAAAAGTAGATGAAGGAGCGACTGAGGTGAGATGAGCAGAACGTATGTTGCGAACATTCCTGATGGCAGGAGCCATGAGAAGAGAGAAGAAGAAAGGTCACAAATCGTTTGAGAACTGGGAGGGCTCAAGGACAGCGGCTGACATCAAAGCAATCGCACGAGGCTGACAGCTACTTACTGGACATCATTTGTTGCAGAAACCGAGAGTACAGTGTGCGCGAGGCATGACTCGGAAGGCTTCATGTATACGTCATTGAAGGTGATGGTTGTTTCGAAACGCTAGCGGTTGTCGGACATTGCTCCAAGATGCGGATAAAACAAATCTGCAACACTGCACTGATCCATAGAACATTACAGTGTAAGTACCAGTTCAGCGGTATCGTTCTTGACATGAATGTGGCTGACAGTACTAGTCAGTGTTCATGAAACTGGGTTTTAACTTTTGGAGAATCGCGTGCACGTGACAAGCTACGAGTAGAATTCGGATCTGAGTCAAGCTCTTCATCAGTGCCAGGCTCCAGCATTAAGCAATTAAGCAATGGCAGCATCAACGGCGCCGACGTCTCAAACGCATCCAGCATCGCTACCGCCATCAGTGTTTACTCTTCCCCAAACAGCGCAACTCGAGGCCTTGTACACTATTATCCGCGACAGAACCACAAGTCGAGGAGATTTCTTGTTTTACTCTGACCGGATCATTCGTCTACTTGTTGAAGAAAGTTTAAATCATCTGCCTGTGGTCCCAAAGATAGTGCAGACTCCCACAGTATGTCAATTCGTTCTGGATCGCATGGGTTGAGGAAGAAGCTGCATCATCTTCCCCCCTATATTGACATGTTTCTGCTGAAGGGCGCCACATACCAAGGTGTTGGCTTCGAGGGAAAGATTTGTGGAGTATCGATCCTGCGTGCTGGCGAGGTCTGTTGGTCGTCATCATACGAATAGCACATGACCTGACGGTTAGTAACACTGAACGTAACAGGCCATGGAAGCTGGTCTTCGAGAAGTATGCCGTAGCGTGCGCATTGGGAAGATTCTGATTCAACGAGTATGATCATGTATCTGCATCGCCTGGTCATAAAATAACTGCTTTGCAACCAGGATGAGGAGACTACTCTTCCGAAGCTCTTTTATTCTAAGGTAGACAATGTGCGCTGCGACGAGCATTGCGTTGACTGCCTTGGAACTGCAGCTTCCTGAAGACATCGCATCCCGATACGTACTTCTCCTTGATCCGATGCTAGGTATGCCATATTCTCTTGCGACCCACATATTTTTGATCAACGCTTCAAAGCCACTGGAGGCTCCGCTATGAAGGCAGTTGAGGTTTTGCAGGAACAAGGCGTTCCAGAAGAGCGAATCATATTCATTAACTTGGTTTGTTTTACTGCGAGTTCCATCCGAAAGCAAACATTTTATCACCGTCTAGATTGCGGCACCAGAAGGTTTGAAGAGATTCTGTGGTAGATTCCCATCTTTGCGCGTGGTGAGTAGACATTTGCCAGTCAAATTTGATCAACTTAGTATGTCGACCAGATCACCGGATGGATTGATCAGGGCCTCAACGAAAAATCCTACATTATTCCAGGTCTGGGTGACTTTGGAGAGCGAAGGTGTGTTCGCTGTGCATGTCAGTCTCATCATCACCTACCATGGATATAGATATTGTGAATGAAGAATCGTCACGAGTAACGTCAATCATGGTACTTTCAGACGACTTTCATGAAACATTGAAGTCCTTGATCCTTCATGTTTTTCGTCAGTTGGCTGCGTCCTTCCTGGCTGAGTATCTTGTTTAGTGTGCTGAATGGTTGAGGTTGTAGAACAGTGATCTTGTTACTAGGCCAGTAATCTACGTATAACAAGTCGTTGATAAATGTACGTTCGCTGACCAAAATCTACGCTAGTCACATATCGTATAAGAGGAGTGCCTGCATACCTCAGTTGGACAGACAAAAGATTACCCAAAGAGTGATGGGATTGACTTGCTCGATGCAGAGGCAACTGCCACTTCTTCCTCGTTCTCTTTACCAGCCTTCTTTCTATGTCTCGCACTGTCCGGTACCATCAGTTTGATCGCATGTGTTTTCGGTGCAGGTCGCCAGAACAATGGCGGGATTTGGCGAGGAGTGTCGATTGAAGAAAGATGCCTTCCGTATACAAGTGGTGTCGTTACGTTGGAAGTCATGGGAGACCCGAAGAGTCCAAGTGTGCGAGCAGGTGTTTGGGGTGTAGGTATTGCCCGCGTGTGATTGAAGAGAGCGGGTGCGTTCTGAATGGATAGAGGAGTATGTTGAATGCCGCGACGAAACAGCGATGTGGTTTGAGGCGAAGATTGCGGAAATGCTGACCACGGTATAGACACTCCGTAAGGGGCTACGGGGCTGGGCGTGGTGGGATTAGGTCTCAGACATGTAGATTTATTCATGTGAGTGCTGCGTGGCGGGGTGCGGGGTAAAGCCGCGACATCCTCTTCTTTTCTCCCACTTTCTACCGGATCTGCCTGAGCGTCGTTCTCGGACTTCTATATCGGTATCAGTGATATCGCCTGTAACCACTGAAGGCAATACTGACCTGGCTACCGATAGCGTGGTCGACCCACTCCTCTATCATTACGACTATACCTTGTAACTCCTTCAATGAGTCAGCAAGACTGGCGATGCCCCTCGAGACGATATGACCGTCGATACCAAGAGAAATAAGGAAGACGCCCGCCCGTGTAAGCAGCGCAGTGATCGCTTTGAGGGCATGACTATATGCAGTGACTAGTTTGTTGTTATCCAATAAAGAGGGTGGTTTCATATTAGCTATGGGTTGTATAGTTCGTGTGTAATCGTAAATGTGGTTTGAGCCCAATCGCAGAATAGGCCAGAGCTTATTTACTTATATTGACGCGACAGATCACGTGCGTTGATTTGCTCCCCTGCGACGGACTTAAAGCTTAACTTAATTTGATCGATAGAATTCGATCCTTATGCATATTTGTGATTTTATCCAGAAACTTTCCATCGTCCGCACAATAGGCAAATAGGTAGAAACATGCATAATTTTTCTCAAGATATGTGTCACATCTGTTTACAGAACTTTTCCGGCTGTGTCTCAGGTGCTACTACGGATAAGATAGACCTCATTCATACACCAGTTCATCACGTGATTTGAGGATAGAATACATGATTTTGGCTCGTAACTCTTTTTAAACTTAGAATTAGCTAAATCTGTTCCAAGATCTTGTGGGGATGTACTACAATATAAAAATGGTCTACTCAGAATCCTTATTTTCGGCGAATTGAAGGAGGAGTAGGCATTTTTGTAGCAGATTCACCATTGTGACCCATTTGTGACTGATGTGACCGTATCAGTGACTCGGACTTAGACGCGAGGGAGATAAACAATTGAAGCGGCCGTTTGATTTCAACGATTTCGATGATGTTCGACACAACGTTCAACAGCCGTTCCAGCAAAGTTTGCTATGTTTGAAGGCCTCTTTCGTGGCATAGTGAGGTAGATAGACTGTAGTTCAATTTTTTTGCTTCTCATTTCGAGTTAGCGTGTCTGTCACTAATCTAGCGCATCTGTCACGTTGGTGGTGCTCACTTGGGACATTTTGACAATATAATGCCTACTCGTCCTTCAGTTTCTTACATTAGATCATAAAAATTACATGTCCAGCTTGCTACAGACTGTCCACACATAATCTTGGAATAGATTTCGCTCACACTTTGTGTACGACGAGTTATATGCAAATTCATTGAAATGTCACGCTAGGTCACGTGATGAACTGGTGTATGAACGAGGTCTATCTTATATGACACTGACCAACGAGCGAACTTCAAATAATGTGCATGTAAGTAATATTTGTACAAACGTAACAGGCCCGATCGAGGGTTTCAGTCACGGACCAAACATTCACAGAACCTCGTACCAGCTCTACAGCCCCGCGCGCGCTCCTCCCATCATAGTGAAGCACTGCACCGCGAACTACCTACGCTTTCGCACGACGAGGTCAATTAAGTACCATAGCAACCACATAACAAATTTACCTAAAAATGTTATCAGTATTGATGTGTTACAAGTTACAACTGTACAAAATCGTACCCTTCACTATCTGGAGAATCATAGAAAGAAACCCTTGGGAAAGTAGCATGGCAATCACAATGTCCGGAAGCCACGCAAGGTATGAATGCTGCTCCCTAAAATCTCCTGTATCACCATTTGATATTAGTTTATCAACGTTCCAGAACAGTTATTTAACCATAACACACCGATGGTCACAATATGTTTGACACCTGATTTGAGAGAACTCGTCACACTTTGAAGGCGTTTCTTGCTCACTCCGAGCTCGCCGACGACCTGCAAAGAATATTCCTCGACGCGATCAAAAACGGCGTTCGTCATGGCCATGCGCTTCTCATGACCAGGAGCTTCACTGGGTGGCGGAAACAGTTTTTTGAGCCCTTCAAATACAACGCTGAAAGAGTTTCCAAGGTATTCCGATATGGTGCAGAAAGGAATACCGCATTGTTCTGAGACTTTTTTGATGAATTGGTACATTGCAGTATAGTGCTGGGATAGGCGACCGACTGTGCAATTGGGCACCGAACATATATATATAGGCGTAAGGAACTCCTGCGGGATTCAATTCACCAAGTCACTTATGTAACAGGTTGATAATCGAAGCCTTCATGGCATGAGGCAACATGCAGTAACACACACCTAATCCTTGAGGCATTGAGGGTGCGTGTACATCAAGCACTGCAGTACGTATACTGCATGTAAATGTGCAAATGCAGGGCTGAAAAGAAATGGACCCACACGATTCACATACCCAGGCTTCCAAATATTGGGATTCTACCCTAAAGCGAGATATCAGTTGTAGGGTCAGAAGGACTGATCGCGAAGGCATCCACAGGCTTGTATCACCAGTTTGCCTCACAAACGGACTGGTCACGAGTCTAGGCGAGAATTGGGATGTGTGTCCGATTTTGAACAACCCGCGTGATCGATAAAGCTTTGAAGCCCCGCACTGAATGGAAGCATGATGGATGGAAGCATGGTATAGAACATATCCCGGGCTTACTGGAACCGCTATGAATCAGCAGCAACACTGCAGTCTGCTGTTCAGTGCATCGTTCAGTCGGACAACCATAAATTCAGGATCGGTGCTAAATATACATAGGAAGGGAATCATAGAATCAAATGGTACACTCAATATTGCAGCAATAAAATCATCGTTACGTGGAGCTGGAGTGATTGATGTTAGCAACTGCGAGGACAGATAGTAAAGATTGAAAACTCACGCGTCTCAGCAACTCGACCAGCGCATCCCATGTGCCATGTGCCATGTGGCTCAAACCAAGCTCAACGCCTCCTCTCGGAATCACCATTGCAGTGTCAAGAGAATAAAACAGTTGTCGGGAAGCGAAAGGTACCCAGAAAAGGAGCTCATGTTTGGGTCCCATGATCCATCCATCAGGCTGCAGCAAGAAAGGGGTCGAATTAGAATGCTGATTAGAGGCGGGTTCGAGCAAGTCAGCGGGATTGGGCAGGGCGTGTTTCAGGCCGGGCGAGAAGGAAATGGGGCATGGTTACAAGTGTTGGTTGGCGTGATACGACATTCTTGAGGATGAAGCGCGGTACTTCGATGCAATGGATGTGCAGAGGGATTCGGCTCTGTAGACTTGGGGGATGGCGGCACTTTCAAGCGGCACAGTGTTACTATCTGATGAACCAGACGCGATGCGAGTACCATCTGGTGAGAACGAGCCTGACAGGACTGAAGGAGAGGTGGGAGACATGTACGTGGTGCTGCTTAGATGTTATGCAAACAGATTATAGCGTAAGTCTGGCCAGTCGAGACTACAACTTGAATACACGCACCTCTGCAGCTGATCGTAAGGACTACCTTCGAGACATGTTGTGTGTCCTTGTATGTGACTCGGCGCGTGTCAATAATCTTCTTGTGACCCCTCGCAGGAATTTTGCCAATAAAGTTATACCGGAACCCGGGCCCTTCAAGATGTTCCATTTTGTGACTGTAATGCTGCGTGCCACTAGTGCATCTGATAGTCTCAATGCACTGGCAAGGGGTCGGGATATTGAGTGGCGTCATCTTCACGCTTAAGGGCATCAAGATCATCAAGGATTTCGATGCAGATACGTTTCCCTCTGTTAGACTTTGATGACAGGGTGGACATTATTGCTGAGTGGTAACGGAAAATGACCCTGGACAGCAACTTTAGTTGGCATATAGTGGACTGGCCATGTTGTTTTTCCGCAGATGTATGACTTCGATTGTATGAGAGTGCCATACTCTATCCCAAGGGCTGTTGGGGTGATGTTTTGTGCCGTTCCTGCAGGCTGCCGTTAACGTTCAGCGCTCAGCTCTCCTGGGTAAACATTTTTTTAGCTTATGACTTTTTTGGCCAATTTTCAATTATGGTTACGAAAGACTTCCCCTTCTACTTGTATCATGATTTGAACGAATAGTAAGATTAAATGAATCAAACCGAGGGGGGACAAACCCATGAACATATAAGCCTCGGATACCATGGCTTGAAGTTTTGCAAAGCAAATAGTCATTGATAAAGCCCTTACCAACTCGAGCTCAGAAACTCAAACTTTCTTCTAGGCAGTGTAGTATATTACAGAATTTCACATGCAGACACTCACTTCTATGTACTAACCTCAGCAACGAACATCTGTCGTGTACAGCAAGACAAATGTCAAGTAACATAGAAATGATAAGACACACTTACTGCGCAATCCTGTGTGAAAAATAAAAATAAAACTGACAACCGCAAGATGTCTATAATTCACCCAACAGTGCGAAGCAATTGTTGTGAGAAAGATCTCGAGTCTCCGGTAAGGTAACCAGTAGGACATGAAGACTGACTTACACAGCAGTTTGCGCCTGTTTCGGGTACACAGACACCCAGTCAAGACAACACAGAGTTACACAAGCCTTGCAGCACATCAGAACTGACTTACAATAAATCTGGATGGAAATAACGGATATTCGAAAATTTGTGCTCACTATAAATTCTGGGCACATTGACACATGTCATGCAGATAAGACATGATTCTCACAGCACATCAGAAATCAGTAAGAGTATGACCGTCTATATAATTGCTGTGTTTTCGACCTGTATAAGAGCTGAAAAAGGCTATGAACACACACTTTGAAGATATTATTTGCTTACCAGAAAATTTCGGGCGTGCCAACGAGCAACAAAATTCGCAAGGCAAAGGCAGTGTAAGCCAATATTGGGACTCCAATATTTTGTGAGACCTGCAGTTCAAAGAAGAATGACAAGCTGCAGAAACATACAAGAATCAGTGTACTCATTTACTAATAAACTAAAGGTGAGCTATCATGATGTATGTAGAAGGGAGGGCCGAGCTGCTTGGGTTTCGAACTCCGCTAGGACCACAACTATACTTGACCGCCGGTAATATTAATGATAGGCTTTTGACCAAGTCCGCTTTGCACCTTCCCCTGCTCTTTGAAGATGAGCGAATCATCTGTTCTGAATGCTATTCTTCAGCGCTCAGCGCTCGAATCTATTGTAATCCTCAATTATCTTCCTTCACGTTGGAAATTTGGGAGACTAATAAGCCGAAATACCATATCATGGTCTTGATTTGACGCAGTCGACCTGTTTTCGCACCTTCAGGACCCTGACGTCTGACACTAAATAGGTCAGCATAGAGCGAAAAAGCCGATGCTCAGCAGACCTCAAGCGCTCACAGAGTGAGGTAAGGGCTTGAAACCCTTATTGTCATTGTAGATGAGTCAGGTGAAGGATAACACTAACTTAATTCTGCCACAGACCGCTACCGTCTCAAGATTGTTCATTCCTGTCATCGCTTGTGACGTAAAGCACTGTCGATAGCTCCTCAAATGCAATTTATTCAAATCATGGGTTTTTCATTCCGTATCACGACGGGTGTTCGGCTACATTGGTTCTGTCAATGGTGTTTAGTCTGGGAAATCATGCTGTTCTCTGGAACTCCTCTAGGACCTCTGCAACGATAACATTTTCACACTGTGGGTACAAAGTCAAGGAATGGGGCCTGGTTGCACTCCGTACGTGAGACTAGGATACTTAAGCTTCATCAAACCCCACAATAAATGCTCTCCCCCATCCGCACAATCGACCTTGGTGTTCCTCGCGGGCGTCGTCTGACCTTGAGACCCTCGGATACTTTGAAGTGGTAAAGTGTCTCCGACTTCGGTTCCCGCGTTATCACTCATCCAGTCGGCAAGATTATCGACTATCACGAACGTTTTAAACTTCGAATATCGAAGTGGGATAACGCTTCACGCGTTTTTTCATGGTTTCTATTCCAGTCGGTGATGGTCCATCGCCGTCTTCCATATCTACTAGGCGAACGGTTAAACGAGCTATCGCATATCTTTCCGCATTTCCTTCATCAGATACACGGTTCGGCTGATGTTCCAACGGATGTCGATAGCGCCCTTGTATGCATTTTAGGCACAAGCGATGTTCGTCTTAGGGGCATGCCCCGCCTCAAATTACAAAACTGGCCTAGCAAGGCACTGGTGAAACATGTGAGCACGTGAGTTTACCATCGATCTTGTCGGATTGATGCCAAATTGATGAACACCCAGTAGCCTCATACAAGTGTCCGCATACGGCGGGATGCCTGCAAGGTTTACCTTTCATTTTTCCGAAGCATTAAAGGAGCGTTCCATTCTTCCATTTCTATGTTCCGCTTCCGAAAGTTCCCGAAGGCATGGAAGCAGTTCGCATGGGTAATATTGGTTCAAACGAGCTTGAGCAAACACAATGGGAATACATTCAGTATGTAATACGCATTCTTGTAGATCATAGAGCTCTAATGAGACACGTGCTGATTGACTTGTCATGTCCCCGTACTGATGATCGTATCAATCAGCGATTCTGTTCAGCTACGAAGGCTTTCTTACCCTCTCCGTAAACAATTATAGATGTTGCGTAAGGACGATCTACTTTGATCTGTGGCCCACGAGACTCCACGATGATCATACATCATGCGTGCAGTCTGGCATGTATGACTTCGTAATTGGTAAGATTGTCACAAGCCTGGGGGCTACTTGAAACTTACCATTTCCGCAGCACAGGTGACTTGTCTTATCTAGGATGCGCTCACTTTTTGAGATGGCAGTTGATGGTTGGTTGATTGAGAGGATGGCTTAATAGCGCAACTCATTTCCCACTCTTTCCAGCTCATCAAAATCTTCTTTTGAGACCTAACAAGCTCGAACAGTTCTTGTGCGAACAAATATATTATATTTGTGTCTGATTGTGTGAGATCTGGATGTTGTTACATAGCACCTTGTGAAAATTTTCACTTGCCTAATACCTATCCCAAACTTAAGTGCGGATACTAAGTGCTCTAACCAAAATTGAATAAGTACTTGGGGATCTTATATCCGGGGTTCATCTGCAGTTACATCCAGTTCCTTCCTCCCACATCGAATTATGTCCGCCGTCCCAGAACTCCCTGTTCGTCGTCGTCGCCACTCTGGATCGACTACAGTACCAGCGCCAGTCCGTGCTAGTCTACTCAACGCACGACGAGAAGATGAAACTATGATTGTGCCCCCACCACGACCAAAATCTACTCCCGTTGATGAACGGCCTCAGCGACGACGCGGGTCCGGTTCAGCCGAGTCTGATTCGGAAGGCTCCGATAAGGAGACATCCACCATGCAGGTTGATAACGATTTGCCTAGTCAACAAACTCAACAATCTTCATCACACTCTCAAGAATCTCAAAAACGTGAATCTATCACGCTCAATTTGGAAAATTCTAGCCCAGAGCGTCCCACACGTCCTCTACCTGCTAAATCCCGGAAAATGGCTGGAAATTCATCCAATCCTATGCCACAACCTGCAAACCCATCCATGCTACCAATTCAGGCGCACGTACCCCGTGGCGGTGTTGCATCAACTCAGAGAAGGTTGTTTGTCATCCTAGAGCAAGCTTGCTTGGAGGCATACAGGGTTTCAAGTGGAGGAAAAGGCAAAGGCGGCAGGGAGGGTGATGTCAAGTACACTCTTCTCAACTGCGACGATCATCAGGGCATCCTCGCAAAAACTGGCAGAGATATTGCGGATGCCCGTCCCGATATTACCCATCAGGTGCGTGGTATCGAAAAAAAAATACGCGATTCCTTGATACTAAGTTTTTTTCGCTCTTCAGTGCCTATTGACACTTTTGGATTCGCCTCTAAACAAGGCGGGTCTACTGCAGGTGTACATCCACACTACAAAAGGGGTGCTCATCGAGGTTAATCCTCATGTAAGGATTCCTCGTACCTTCAAACGATTCAGCGGATTAATGGGTAAGTTACTTTTGTTGATCTTGTTTTCATCACTCATTTTTTTTTCAAGTTCAACTTCTTCACAAGTTGTCTATTCGTGGTGTCAATGGCCCGGAGAAGCTGCTCAAGGTAATCAAGGTATGTTCATTCTTTTCGACCTGCAATCATTGTTTGACCTTGTGTTTTAGAACCCCGTGTCCGACCACCTTCCTGTCAATACCATTAAACTCAGTCAGTCAACTCATACTTCCCGTAGATGCTCTTTCATCCCTGATCCCATATTTAGCCCTTTCCGGTGATGCTCCCACTGTCAGACTTTCCCGTTATCTTCCGACTCTTCCGGAAACACACTCAATTGCTGTCTTTGTGGGCGCAATGGCTCGGGGCCGCGATGACTTTGCCGATCATGTTGTAGACCACAAGATCAGTATCAGTGACTATCCTCTATCCGCGTCCGTCGCTTGCGGCAAAGTGAGTGCTTGCGCCAATACCTTGAACTGGATTCTCATTTCTTGATAGTTATGTTGTGGTCTAGAAGAGCTCTGGGACATCGTCTGATGTCCTCGTCTCCTATACTAAAATCTGAAAAATTATCGATCTGTTGTATCATATTGGCTTTTTAGGTTTAGAAAGCATTTCACTCTTTTCATTTTTTTCGCATACTACCTTCTATTGCATTCCTCACACACAAGTAGCATTTCAACCTGCGTTGCTCCGTAAATTTATCCGCTGAGCCGCATCGTGTACTACTAGTAGATGGATTACCCAAGCCCCCTCGCATTAGAACACGACTCAACTCGTGTTTCTGGGCTCTGGAAATAATGATGCGATTCTTGCTAGATTTGTGGTATTCTGCCTTTTGTTCCTTGTATGTCATCGAAGCCGTAGAATGTGTAATTGGAACACAGATACCAAATAGTGGAGGCTGTTGCTGTACTGTGATCCCGATTTTTAACTTTCAACGCCTCCACTTAAGCTTCACCCTTGACAATGTCCACACTTGAACAAGCCAGTGCCAGTCCGATGCCAAACGGCATAACTGATCCTAACTTCCGTCCCATGCCAGGGCGGGTTGGAAACCTCACCGTCCCGCAACAACATGCCCTTCAGACGTTGAAGAATCAGCTCCACGACGAAGGCCATTTCGTTGAGGAGAGAATGGACGATCCGATGCTCCTACGGTATGTTCCACTCCTCGATCTGGGAGTCTGTAGATGCACTCTGTGTCGCAGACCCGCTGTTCATGTCCGATTGGTCGTACAAGGGGTGTGTACTGACCCAGTCTGCAGATATCTAAGGGCACGCAAATTTGATGTCCCGAAGGCAAAAGCGATGTTACTAGCTGCTGAGCAGTGGAGACGGGATATGAAGGTAGATGACATCGTGCAGTTCGTCGCTTGCCTTTACCTCGTGTGCCGATTCGTCTGATCTCGCCCGCAGGAGCTTTGTCTTCACCGAGAAAGAGCAGGTCGATCAATACTATCCTCAATACTACCATAAAATGGACAAGGTAGCCGTCACAATCCTTCAGATCCGTTCTTTCGCTAAGCGCTGTCTTGCAGGATGGCAGACCGGTATACATCGAGCGGCTCGGCAAGCTCAATGTCCCAGCACTTTACGGCATCACGACAAAGGAACGGTTGCTTCAACGTCTCATCCTCGAGTACGAGAGGTTTCTCACAGATCGTCTCCCGGCATGCTCTGCAGCTGTTGGTCACCCCGTCGAGACGGTCTGCACCATCCTTGATCTGAAAGGCGTTTCCCTCTCTTCCTTTTACCAAGTCAGAGACTACGTAAACGAGGCTTCAAAGATCGGACAGGACCGATATCCGGAATGCATGGGCAAATTTTACATCATCAATGCGCCGTGGGGCTTCTCTGCCGTGTGGTCGTTGATCAAACCTTGGCTGGATGAAGTAACCGTATCGAAGATAGAGATTCTTGGGAGTTCATACCAACAGAAGTTATTACAGGACATCCGTGCAGAGGATCTTCCTGCAGATCTGGGTGGCAAGTGCAGATGTGCAGGCGGGTGCTCGCTGAGCGACGCAGGACCATGGAACCCGAATGAGAAGACAGGGAATGGTGTTGCTTAGAGATAGATATCCTACTAGCGAGCTGGTGGGCATGCTCTGGCGGTAGTCATCTACGTATACAACGTACTTAATGGATTGTCGTTTTAGCATTCAATGAGTCTTATTCATTTGACAGTAGACAAAAAGTCAGGAGTAAGTACATAGACATTAGGGCTGGCGAGGCAAATATCAGTCGGCGTACGTGACCGCTGGAGAGATGTATTAAAGGGCTTATGAGGCGAAAGATGAAGGAGGTTACGGAGCGACGAGATATCATTACTTAATTTTACAGAAGTCTGTCCCTTCAACTGGAGAGCTGATTTTGTGCCTAAAGAAAATTCAATGAGTAGGGCACGACTGGATGGAATGTCTTTTTACTTGTGTTTGATGTGCTGCTTGACACCTTCCAATATGAACCTCCGTTGTGAGCGATTGCAGTGTATGCAGCGATGGTCATTAGTCGAGGGTTGGGGTTTAGTCGAGGGGTGGGGTTTAGTCGAGGGCCGGGACAGCTGAGGGGGGGAAATGAAGAACTTCATTCCTGGTGGCGGTAGCTCGACAGGGGCCATGTCATAACTAAAGTCGACTCCTTGTTTCGGAACGGTGGTTCCATGCCTACCAGGTGTCAGTAAAGTAAGTGTAACAGAAGAAGTGATGGTATACCATCGTATATGATCAATGACAGTAGCCTTGTTAACTGGTTTTCCGTTATGCCTATCGCACTGGTTACAGTACCACACTAGATCAGTAGCTTTAGGATATTCGGGAGCATGTGAGCCTCGGATCACTCGAAGTTGCTCAGCACTCAAGAGCTCCCAGCGAGGTTCTCTGTGCGATTGCTCGACGCAATGGATGACCTAGAATGCAACATAATTGAGCAAGTTGTCAAAAGACAAACACAGAAACAAACACTCCGACGCCAGTCCATCGCCATCCGGTAAAATCCCCCGTTTTCTTGCTTGGGTGGACAGTTGGAGCAAAAAAAGAGATGCTGGAGTTGATCCATGGTAGTTGCAGCCGTAGTTTTGACATCAAGGCCAACTAAACGTAACAAAGAGCGAGCGGCAAGAATCCCAGATTGAGAGATTGAAAATGTGCAAGCTACTTTCATCGTCGACCATGCGCGATATGTGTGGCATTTATGATACTGAACTTTATCCCATGTGATCAGAGGCAAAGAGCGCGAGGAAGCGCATTGGAAAATAGAAGTGGCTAGTTGCAGTAAAATTTCTTCGGGGGTGTTGGTACCCTGATTTTGTAGCGCCAGGGTGTCTTGCGAGATACCGGAAAAAGAGCCAAGGCTCCGGATAAGTGCCAGCTTCGTTTGATGGACATACCCAGTGCAAAATTCGGGGAATTGTTCGGCAAAAGCAGGACAAGCACTGATATCGCTCTCTGGTTCTATAGCGGGCGGACCGTTGATAAAGTCCACGACATCACAGCGCTCCAAAAAGGATTCAAAAGGGGGTGCGGGTCCCCTTCGCAACTGCCGCACGTAGTTGTCATACATAACCTGCAGATGCGTCTTTCGGAGACGCGATGCATTTCTTTGGTCCTGGAGACGCCACTGTTCCTTCAATTCAGAAAGATTGTGCTCGATTCTTGGGAGTAAACGTTTCCACCCTGGAAACTGACGCAGTAAGGGGATAATTCATTGCAATGATGGTAGAAGCACTGACGTGCATCGGTAAGTTCCTTATCGATGGTATAATCACGATTATTGAACATGCGCGCCACATCGTTGGTATCGTGGCCCAGGCGAATTAATCTAGTTTTAATCCTGGGAGGATATCAAAACGTGATAAGATGACGAGGCAATGAAATATACTCACAACTCTTTATTTTGGCTGCGACGCTCAGCGACCGTCAATTGACGATGTTCGCGGTCCCTATTGACCCAACCATCACAGACCGTAACATGCTTCGAGGGTGTCAGATCTAAGAAAACCATTTGCAGAAATCTCACATTGAAAACAGAATCAACATATCTCTTGCGAGATTGCTTGAAGTCTTCCAGCCTTTTCTTGGCACCTGGTTTGAACATGTGCACATCCTTCTGGTATATCCCCAACTGAGCTGCTACTTTCAGTACGTCGTCCGACCAAAAAAACTTGCTGCCACTGGCATGACCATGAGCCCATCCACCGACTACTCAGGATGATCAGATACTAACAAGTCATAGTAGGAGTGTACCCACTGTTAGTGAACGGTGTTAAATCCATGATGATCGGATCGAGGCTCGGAAATGTTGATGAAAAGTTGGGTTTATAGACCAGGCTTGACGAATCGTTGGGTACATGCGGGCATAGTCATAAAGTAATGCTCACTTTTTCTTGAGGCACGAGGTACATACTCTGCGTCGGATACCGAAGTCTATCCTCGTAATTCCCTTGGTGCCACACACCTAAGGTGGTTGTCATGAAAGTGCAAAATGTGAGAACGGAAAGTATACATACATAACACTGAGAACCACCAAATAAGAGGTTGGCCCATTCGACCTCAGACATGCCAGGCATGCAGTTGGGAACACCGCCACGATTGACGCGGGCAGCTTTCCAGACTGAGACTGCATTATTAGATAAGAGAACCTTCCGGAAAGCTTTGGTCGTGCGTGACAGATGCAAAAGGTCTACCGGTTCCAAAAGACCAAAAATCTGATGGAGAGTGCAGGTTAGATAACGTGAGGTTCATACTCATCAACTAACCTCGAAAAGAATGTCAATCGGCATAGTGACGATGAGACTAAGGGTTTTCTTCTTTCTGCCAGAGCCATTTGTTGCTAGTACCACACCGGTGCTGAGTGCTTTCAAGTTAGCTACCCTAGCGCGCTTTTTTGCGGGTTGTTTTTCTGAAAGTAAAAGTTAGCAATTGAATATCAAGCTACGCGTCAAATTGCAATTACTATTATTTGTCTTTCCGTCATATTCACTACCGCTTGATTCACTGAATGTCTCCTCCAGGCTGCTATACCCGCTACTACCAGTACTGCCAGTGTCTTCCAGGTCCGTCAAAGGGGAGTCGTAGTCATCGGCCATGTCATGATCGCCGTCTAGAGACGTCGAGTCGTTATCCGAGTCAACGATGGGCGTCATCGGGACATAGACACAACGCAAACCCATGACGTGGTGAACTGGCACTGTGGACTGGGAGTCTGTAGAGTAGCGTAAAGCGAAACTGAAAGATTTATATATCAATATTTTATTAATATTAGCGCGAATTTAAACTTCAGACGTTCAACCACTGATCGATCCGATCCCGAAGGTGACGGGATAGACCACGTACGGGAAAAGGTCTACCATATCAAGTACAATATGATATAGTATTATAAGTGGAGACTGACGATGGCATGTGCCAGCACATCAAAGTTGGTGGTAGATGCTCACAGTCCTTTGCATAGAGATTTAGACAGACCAATGCAAAAATGTAACGGCAATACATTAATTAATGCCTGTACTATGATATATGAGGTTTGGTCTGCTCGGCTCAAGCTTGGTTACTCGCCTGAAGGATCGGACCCACTCGGACCCACTTTGTCAATAATCCCCGGGACCAAGTTGCGTAAACAAAATAAATGATCGACTTTCTTTGTCCAGGAGGAAAAGATTAAACAGCTGTAGTCGTAAGAATGGCGCTGAAAGAAAAGTAAATCCGCATACAGAGACAAAGAGCAGATTCAAGTTGTTCCAGCAGGAAGTACCATGCCATCGACACAGTACAGTACAGATAATATAAATAGTTTGTCGTCGTGATGCTCGTCCGTTGTATCTACACAACCTCAACAGGGCTAGCCTCCTCCATCCTAACCCATACCCCGTTCTATACATGACATGAGCCACTAGACAAATAACCAAAGTTAAGGAAGGGCTTACATGTGCATAGATGGTAAGATGGCTTTTGATGATGACCTTTTCGATGGCTTTGCGGCCAGAACACTCCGCCCACTCTGCAGGCGGAAGAGTCTGGACGTCGGTGGCCAAGGAGACTGAAGAGAACTGCTGGAGAAGTCGGACGAGGAAGAAAGAAGTCTCGTTATAGGCGAACTAGAGAAACATAGATGTCAGCGTGAATACTGTGTGAGAGCGGTCAACAAACCTGTTGCCCGAGACAAATCCTGGGACCTGCATTGAAAGGCACGAAGATGAATGGGTTAGGGGTACAATATTTCCGGAGACGATCGTCAAGGAACCGATCTGGGTCGAATTCTTGAGCTGGTGGAGAAGAATGTCAGTAAACATTCATTTCAACGAAACAGTCAATCTATTGTCGTGCTCACCATCTGGTCCCCACAAATCTGTTCGCCGGTGCATCAAGAATACAGAGTAAGGTGTCCTGATACATCCATCATCAGTTGAACAAACAAATCCATTTCTTGATGTAATCACCTAGTATTTGGAGGGATGTAGATCGGTTTCCCCCCATCGATTCCCGGCCAGACCGCTGGTTCTGTACTGGTCCTGATCCATAATGAGCACAAAGACATGCGCATGGACAGAGTAGCGTTTACCTGACATTGAATGGCCTAATATAATTAGAGAAATTCGATGAGATCAAGTACAAAAAGTTCAAGGGAGTGGACCTAATACTCACACAGGCGGGTAGAGTCGAAGCGTTTCTGAAATTGTCGTGTCACCTCAAGAGAAAGTGGCTTTTGAGTACGACTCACCATTAATAACTGCTCTCATGTATTTCATATCGCGCATATCATCATAGGTTGGTCTCCTTGAGCTACCCACCTTGCTAAGGATCTCCTCGCGAAGACGACGGAGAACATCGGGATGCTGTGTGAGCATGTAGATGACAAAAGTCAAGGTAGCTGCAGTCTGGAAAGAGCAGTCTTAGCATCCTGAGAAAGACCGTCCGAAAGAAATACATACAGTGTCACGTCCAGCAATCATGATGTTAAGAATTTCGTCCCTGATGACGATGGGGTCTAGAAGGAAACAAATTCATGTCATTTGGGATGATGCGTCAACGCTTGCGCTGCATACCCTCTGTGTAATTCACCAAGTGATCAAGCAGCGTTTCGCCTTCTTCGACATCCCTATCCTTTGCATCGGTCTTCTCGTCCATGTTCTCCTTGAGCATTTTGTTCTTTTCTAATGCTTCCTTGAGTATCGGGTCGATGAACTTGTAACAAACATCCATGTGCTTCTTAACACGATCAGTCCAGAATTCAGACAGGCGCCACGCTGAGCCAAACCGGCCGCGATAGGCAGCAGCAATCTGAGCCTCACTGAATGCATGCGCAAACTTGTTGGCTGGGTGATTCTCAAACGCGACGTCTTTAGAACGTGGCGACGACGGTGGGTAGATCAGGCCAGCGGAGAGAGAACAGACATCTTGTCCGAAGAGGAACTCTGTCGCAGAATCTAAGGTGAAACGAGAGACCATGTCCTAAAGCAACGTCAGCAGGAATAAGGATAGAATAGTCATCATAAGTTTACCTGGAAATCCACGGGGTAGCCATCTCTGAGTCTAATCTTCAGCTGGCTGATCGCGTCTTCCGCGTGCTTGTCAAATATATCGAAATGACTGACCCGGTCTTTGCTGAAGAACGGGCGTGTCATCGAGCGGTGGAATCTGTAGTCACTAGATTAAGCCTGTCGAACAATGAATGGAAATAGATAAGGCACACTTCCAGACATCCCCTGAAATAGATAGTAAACTATATTGTCACGGTGAAATATTGGAAACACACTCACCATCGGAATTGAACACTCCGGTGCCAAGGAGGGAGTTGACTTGGTCCGAAAACATAGGCCCTGTTAGTAGAAAATGTTATTCCATCAAATCGGGACAATACTCCGCACATGAAATCGCCGACCTTTCGCAAATGATGTGAACTTTGTTGCTAGAATTGCCTGCTACGCTTGAATGTCTGGAATTATAACATTCCGATGAACTCCTTACCTTTATGTGTTCTGGTTCGGCGGTGAAGATCTGTTGATCGCAACATATCAACAATGAAACTGAGGATGTGAAAGAATGTACATGCCCTGTTTTCAAAGAGGACTCGCATGTTGAAGGTATGCCCAAGAGTGTTACACTGCTTTTCCATTAATTCCCCTACGATCGCGATCGTAAGTATTGATAGGAGAAAGTGAAGTGAGTTGTCGAGTATCATACCCATATATCCAATCTTGAAATTTTGTACCAAGGCTGCGAGGAGATCCAGACTGCCAGGCCATTTACTTGGAAACATGGGTGGAAGGACAGCACCATGCATGGCAGCCTGGCGCCTATCATGGTAATTTGCTGCGAGCACACTGCAAGTAAACAGAGCAGGGAAAGATAACACATATGCAGGAATCTGCGACCATCCTTGCAAGGATACGCCGAATGCAAAATCGCAGATGCGGTTGAGACCATAAACTATCGTTGGGGGCAATAGGAGATGTGGCAGGCAACCGATGAGGTAGACGATCCCAGGTGGTAAATCCATTGTTAAACTGTGTGTTTGATCTGAAAGGTGTAGCCGACTTTATAGTAGGGGCTGGCAGAATCACATGTACTGTTTTTGTATGTGGTTCCGGGACAAGAAAATTGAATTGGGCCCATTATCACACCGCCGACTACTGGCCGCCGCTAAGTGCATGTGTGAGGAGCTTACAAATTCCGCTCCGAAGGATGTCACAGGATGTCACAAGGTATCACCCGCCGGCGCCATCATCGTTTCAGACTCCGCGATATCGCTATTGCTCTGTGCAAGAAATAATTTATAGAGGTGTGCATAGTATGTTGGTGTTCGGTCATCGGGTACATATATATAATTAATCACCCGGACATGAAACCGCCGAAGCGGGCTGAAGCCCACATGTCTGGTTGTCGGTAGTACCTTAGTCTAACAATTGATCGCTGATGCCCGAAAACGCTGCGGCGCAATATGTATGTAAGTCACGCACAGCTGCTTGCTTGGGAAGGCTGCGAATTACTATGAGTCGGCGGCGATTGTGCTCAATATGCTGTCTACCATTAGGAATTGCGGCCACCTGTGGCGAAGGATACAATAATATTAATACCACTATCAACGTACCGAAGGAAAGAATACGTACAGTTGTCGTTGATGTTATCAAACTTTTGTCAGTGGCGCATCTGTTTGGTTGTGCAGATACTCGATGATCGCACTGCTCTGGGAAATAACAATGTGATCTGCCCTGCAAGGTTGCCATTTCTACGATGTGATACATCAGATGACTTCCTGTAGGACTACCGTGAGTTACCCAAACATTCTATACGAGAAACCAAACCCTAAGTCAACGAAACATTATGATGATATCATACATCAGTATCAACCGCTGCAGAATGAGATGGAGATGGAAGTCGTTGACGAAGAGTGTGAACAACAGGATCGATAAACGTGCAGATGTCGGCGATCCCGCGATGTGGTTGCCACGTAGTATACTTCATTTATGAGTATAGATCTTCAACAAAATATAGTATCGTAGAGGGAAAGACCCAAATCAACCAATCACCTTGTACTCCTCAGGCTCGAAAGCGTCTCTGTATATGCCAGCAGTCCGACGGCTGTCGGCTGTCGTCATTCTGGACCTTCATGGCAATGCGAAGGGCCATGGCATGCTTACTGTCCAACGGCATGGTACAGATGCAGAAGGTAGGGTTGGAAACATTCTTGATTGAACTTTCGCATTGGACACTAGTTGTCCGTCGGGTGTTGATGACGAAACATCGAAGAAGGTACCGCTGTCAGCCTGTCCCTTGGCGAGCGCTAGCGTCAGGTTCAGAGATTCAGCTCAGATCAAAAAGCGTCCAAGCCAGTGCCTATACGCACAAGGTAATCATGCGAAAGTGCAAGGGATTCGTGAAGTGCGTCGGGAGCGGTAGTAAGTATCGAACGGCGCTGGACAAATGCCGCGCGGTAAGATTATGTCAGCGAATATGAGTGTCCTAAAAAGGCAAAGTTTGAGTTTATTCCAGTTGGAAGGAGATTTAAAGTTTGTTGGGAAGACCCTTCAAGTTGTCGAATAAACGGTCACCCGGCATCACGACACACCTCCCTGAAGTATCACCTCACGGGAAGTCATCCATAGTATTCCTTATTAGTTGCAGGACTGAACCTGACTGAGCAGCCAGGCACGAGGCATGTCCCCCTTTTTCATTTTAGTAATTTTACTTTTGAACGCAGCGCCGTCAGCTAGCACATGAAAAGTGCTTGGGGGTGCGGCTGCACGACCAGAGTCAGTGCGGTCCATATCCTTACTTCCGACTTTGCAGCAATTCTTCCAGATTCTTATCGACAAGTAATGGCATGTCGGTCCTGGAATTGAGGTATGTACTTGGATGTCTCGTTCAAGGTCATTTCTTGACACACTTGAATATAAACTCTCTGCATTGAAAGGCTTGAGCCAATATTTTAACCCTCATCTTTCGGTGAAGCACGCCTCACCATCAATGGCTGCGGAGGGAGTAAAGGAGGAGAATGTAAGGGTCAGATCCTGGAGGCAAGCGAGTCAGTGACAAGGAGACATCAGTGAGTACACTGCCAAAATTTGAAGTCATGTCTGGTCAGTTTAAATTTCAAATATCTTTCTCGCATTTGGTATGACATGCTCCTAAATATTGTTAACCCTGACGTGTAAACCATTGGGTAGTAGGGTAGTTCATAGTAATAGTGTAATTCATAGTAGGGTGAAATACGGTAGCAGGTGTATTAATGGGGGCACTCAGGTGAATGTTTTCCCGACGTTCGACCCTTTGTGTTGCATTGATACTATAAGATCGTATCACCTCAACGATTCTATCCCGATCCACATGGTCCAAGATGGTCAATTGCCTATCACAAGCCTGAATCCAAGTCTGAGCCTCTGCTCTCATTGTGGAGGTGAGGTAGGAAGAGACTGCGAGCTTGATGGCCCTACAGGTGATTTGCTGGCCTCCCGACACGAAATAAAGTGTCTGCGACACAAGCGTTAAGTGGACGATGTAGGACATGAAGTGCTGAATCACTGGTGCGTGGCTGAAGAAGTGTCGATGTCCTTGGGCAGGTTCAACTTCGACCATTTTTATTATCGATTCCCTGAACTTTTGGCTGTTCAAGTGCTATGCACAAATCACGTTAGGGCGGAAGTGAAGATGACAAATAAGATAGCCATTACATGGTGAAGGTCATAGAAATTCCACACATTGACGATGTCAGTATGAAGCATATGTAGAAAATCCCACATCTTGTGCTTCTTGAATATTGTGCAACAACATGAAAACGTCTTCCGGTATTCTGCAAGACAAGAATATTCAGATTGTATTCAGTCATTATCAACGCGAACTAGGACAGACTTTTCTTGGCAATTCTGACACTACGTAAATCACGAGATAAGAATGAAACAAGTAAGACTCACTCGAATGATGCCTTTATTTTGAGTCCAGGATCCACTCGTTGAGCGACTCGGATGGAGGTCATCACTGTAGCTTCGGACGCAGAATGCTGACTGACACAGTTTTCGGTTATCTGAATCAGGTGGGTGAGTGTCTTCTTATAGTCTTCGTTGACTGGAATATTGCACTTCAGAGGCACACATGAACTTGATGAAGTATTGATACACACTAGAGATCGCAGCGTGGGGAATATTAGACCCTGCAAATTTCTCTAGAGGTCTGATGCAGATATTCTGCAGCTCGGCTTCTGCATTCTTCTTTGCGAGTTCCTTGATCGCTTCATTGCTCAATCCTTCGAGGGAGGTTTTATCTAGAGTTTGCTGTATCTGATTGACGAGCCTATCGTATTTAGTAAGAACGACAATGACGGGAACTTTGGCAAAGTGTGAGCTCCAACGTAGGAGAGAGATAGTTATCGATTCACTCGCCGTTTCCAAGTATTCCACTACGTTTCAATGTCAGAAATTTCTTCGTTCTCGTGTCTAGCAAACGTCCGCCTGTACGGGGTGTCTGAAGGCAGAGCCTTCCGTGTATTTGTTCAGTCCACCATAACGGAATGGTCGAGATAGAATCCCTACCAAACAGCATGCAACTGATGTTCCGGAGACATGTTCCTCCGACGGTCAATGAAATCTCGGATTGTTTCAAGGTTGTCTCTGAGTCCAAAACCTTTGCTACCGAGGAGAACAAATTTGTCGTTTTGAGGTGAGATGAACTCATGATTAATGCTGGCCCCGCGCAAATCGATCTATTGATCATATAAGTAGCTGTGTTCGTTGAAGCGTCGCATTCAACCCACCATTTATTCCACTGCAAATACGTGGCTGATTAGTGATGACTTGCTGACGTCAGTCTATTAAAAGCACGGCGTCAACACTGGCCTGAGATCGAAAAACGCCCAATACCTTTCCTATCACTAGAATTCGGAACCTTGGGAGTGTCAACCTCAAGAATGACACTTGATTATCATCCTGACTCACCGAGGAATAGTTATTGGATTCCTAGAAAAGTAGACGACGATTCTGATTTTGTTATGATGTGTGGTATATTCTACGCATGTGAGGTTGAGTTCGTAAGTGATCAAGGTAAGAATGCGATGATTATTGTCTCACCGTGTCCTTTGCTTGCACTATACACGTGGAACATATCTTCTGGGTTGAAAATACAATCTTCGGTCTTTGTGTTAAACCATGGCTTGTCAAGGCAATCCATATGTAAGGAAAATGTATCCCCATGAGAAAGCACCCTAGAGCGAAAATACAGTAGCAACTCATGTGAGAATATGCGTTAGAGTCGAGTACTTACATGGGTGGAGAAAATGTCCGTCGTAAACTCTTTCTTCCTTTGCGTTCAATTGGCACACGCGACTCGCCAATCCATACTTGAGCAGACTCTATATCCAGTTTCGACTTCCTGGAATCGACGATGATACCTATTAGATCGTCTATTCAGCGGAGTTGATGATACTACGTAATGACATACCAGATATGTTGAGAGGACAAGGAACTGTTGAGGCGTGCAAAGTATTAGCCATGCTGATTTGATTTAGGGAAACTGAGTCACTGTAAATTGATATATAGAGGTTGAGTACAAACAGCGGCCAAGTGTCAGCGCTTTAGTTGTGGTGCCCTCGTGATGCGCCCAGTGGATATTGAATGGAAACCTAATTTATTGGAGGCCCAATGACCATTGCCCACTGAATCTAGGCGCTGGCTTCGGGGTTGGGTATCAACGCCGGGCTGCAATGATTGCGAATCGCAATGGCAGATAGAAGCCTGCGATTGGAATAGTGAAAACATCGGCTCCACAGGACATGATGACCCTCTGGGCTCTACTGACTGGCAGTTGAACAGTCGAAGACGTGCGTTACGTAGAGCTTGACGAAAGAAGGGATACCGACAGTTAAAGATGTATGCCTTGCACGAGGGGGCTGAGGCGACGTTACCTACTCTGACAGGTTGATCACAGCACATGATGACCCTCTGGGTCCTAAGATTGACAGTTGAACAGTCGAGGACGTGCGTTACGTAGAGCCTGATGAAAGAACAGATACCGACAGTGTTTCTAGTTTCACGATGAAGACTATTTTGACATGAGCATTGAGTATTGAGCGTATGCTTCACTCAAGAGGAGATGTTCCACTTGATATTATTCCAATGCCGTTCGCGGCACATGGTACTTTCACGAGGAGAAAGCGAGTCGTCCGCAGCTCGTAGATAGTACACTTGAACGACTCGGCAGTGTATTCTCGTAAGGAATAAAAAAATGCAAATGAACTTGAGCGGTTGCATTTAGAGTGACATGGTAACAGTGAATCCACATCACCGAAATTGCAGTTCCTAGCTATGCAATTTTGACGAAGTAGATGCTGGTAGGTGCCCGTTTACAGTGAAGACTCACAGCCGCAGAATCATAGTAAACAACAGGGTCACTGATTCCTCCATAGTCTTTTTACAATAGGGTAAGTCTGACCACCAGCTAGTAGCCTAGGACCAACAAGGGAGAACGACAGAATTGTCAATTATCGGCGATGTTGCTCAGGTAAAGAGGCTTATGAGTCGTGAGAAGCTGTAGTGGTTTCATCCGCAGGGCTGCTTTAACAGGTGGTGTGTCAAAGGAACAAGGAGGTCATCCTGGCGGACATTGCGGAGACTCGCTTGAAGCTTCAAATGATGGTGGGCCTGGGCCTGAGTACCTGTTACGTAATGAGTTATCTGTTGTTCGCGCTACATAGGTGAGCTTGGTGACAGTGCGTAGACATTCAAGAAAATGTGTCGTAAAACTATTGAAAAGAGTAAAAGTAAACTGTAACATCCAGGCTTAACTTATGTGAGTGCGTCTCTAGTCGTAAAATATCAAAAGCAATGCCATTCTAGTACAGCGGAGACACGATTCCTTTTCACTGCCTCTTTGATCACGTTTAGAAGCACTCTGCAGTAGAATTGAATGAGATCGAGAGGTAGTAATACGTCGAGAAATACGCACTGCGATGGACGATACCAGGACCGGACTCGTCGTACTCCTGCTTTGAACACCACAGATTCTGGAAAGTGGACAGGGAAGCCAAGATGGAACCACCGATCCAGACAGAGTATTTCCGCTCGGGAGGAGCGACGATCTTGACCTAAAACGATGATGAATGAGATTATGTCTCATATCCTGAAGCCTGGTACTAACCTTCATGCTTGACGGCGAGAGCGAGGTCAATTCCTTCTGCATACGATCGGCGATGCCAGGGAACATGGTAGTACCACCCGACAAGACGATGTTACCATACAAGTCACGACGGACATCAAGATCGCACTTGAAGATCGAGTTGTACCTAGAAAGGGAAAAAATCAGACAACATCCCTGGTAATTGATATATTTGCTTACGTCGTTTCATGAATACCCGCAGCTTCCAGACCAAGGAATGAAGGCTGGAATAGAGCTTCGGGTGCACGGAATCTTTCACGATTATATGAGATGATGTGATGACCAATGATCGACAGGGGATCATCTTACCGCTCGTTACCGATCGTGATGACGTGTCCATCAGGAAGTTCGTAGCTTTTCTCGAGGGCTGATGACTGTGCGGCAGTTTGCATCTCCTGCTCAAAGTCAAGGGCGACGTAGCACAGCTTCTCCTTGATATCGCGGACAATTTCACGTTCGGCGGTCGTCGTGAAAGAGTAACCACGCTCGGTTAGGTTCTTGATGAGACAGTCAGTGAGATCACGACCAGCAAGATCGAGACGGAGAATGGCGTGTGGAAGAGAGAACCCTTCGTAAATAGGCACAGTGTGGGTGACACCATCACCAGAGTCCATGACAATACCGGTGGTACGACCGGAAGCGTACAGTGACAAGACAGCCTGAATTGAGACATAGAATGCAGGTGCATTGAATGTCTCGAACATGATTTGGGTCATCTTTTCACGGTTAGCTTTAGGGTTGAGAGGAGCCTCGGTCAGCAAAACAGGGTGCTCCTCCGGGGCCACGCGAAGCTCGTTGTAGAAAGTGTGATGCCAGATCTTCTCCATGTCATCCCAGTTCGTGACGATACCGTGCTCGATGGGGTACTTGAGCGTTAAGATACCACGCTTGGATTGAGCTTCATCACTGTGTAGATGTAAGCTCACGACGACTACGACTGAGGCAAAGCATACCCGACGTAAGAGTCTTTCTGTCCCATACCAACCATGACACCCTGGTGGCGCGGACGACCAACGATAGAGCTGTACAATTTCTGTGAATACCCCGCGCATAAGGGTTGTATAAAATGTGAAAACGTACGGAAAGACGGCACGAGGAGCATCGTCACCTAAAGAAGGCAGTCAGTTGTGTATCTTTACAATACCATGGATCGTGTTGAATCACCAGCGACTGCGAGAAGGTCAGACAGTGAAATAGATTAGATCGAGGATAACTTACAGCCAGCTTTGCACATGCCGGAACCATTATCAATAACCTGACAAGTTTGATGATATGCTTGCTAGACGGAGTGAACGACGGGTATGGAATTGAACTTACGAGGGCTGCTACTTCATCTTCCATGGTAAATTATTTGTTGTTTAAGGGTGGTCTTGATGGTTGTTGGAGATCAAGTTTGCGTTGCGGATCTTATTTGAATAGTTCTGTTACAGAAAGCGCAGTCGCGCAGCCGCAAAACTTCGCAGGGCTATGCAACGTGATGGCTATCATGATGGTCAGATTTAGTGCCGTCGTTGCCAAGTTCAAGCCTGTACCGCAGTAAAATTATACTGCGTGTCCACGGGTGTCAGTGACCACGAGGATCGAATCATGATACCCCAAGTCAAGTGTGAAATCTTCCGCGAAGTTGATAAAATTGTCAGCCTCTTATTCCCATGCTGAGATCAGAAGGATGTCACTGGGACCAAGCTGAGCCGACTTTGACGGTTTGACCGACTTTCGACTCCATCTATCATGGCACCTTCCAATATTAATGGCACCAACACAGCTAGCTTCCCAGTTGCATCTACATCCAGTCCTTCCCGCCCGGCCCAGGTCAATCAAGGCTCATTTCCTGTCGCAAACATCGTCATTCTCGCAATCTGTATGATTGGCATGAGTGCCCTTGTAATCTGCGTATTTCTTCGGCACCGCTCATCAACCAGGATCAAGCAAAGCTCGTCGAATGCCAATAAAGACGATCCAAGGCCGTTCAACAGACTGTGGTCTCGTGCACTCTCGTTGTTCTCAAAGTTGCATGATCTTTGGCGTTCGAAAACCAAGTCAGCCACCAAGTACAAGCAGAGCGAGATCAGCGCGTTGCATGCGACATGCACCTTCGTCGCTGCTGCACCATCAAAAGTTCTGGCCCCTCCTGTCGTAATGCAGTTCAGAGACACAGAGAAGTTTGTTGTGCTATGTTCGGTCTGCTGCCCCTTGTCGGTGCACCATGCATGTGGCGATCCGAAGTCGTGGGTGAGTGCGGTCGATTCTTACAACACAACCACAACTCACACGACTCAGGTGCAGAGTCCTTTCAGCGACATTCCACATCTAGTCCAAGAGCAGCTTCCCGTGAATAATCAAGCATCAAGTATTCCCGAGTGTCAGCCGTATGGCGTCGATATCCCGCCTTCCGATCAGGATCACTCACCTACCATCGAGCTACCCAACCTTTCTGTTGAAGACCAGCCCCGATCACCTTTTGCTCCACCAGGAGGGCCAAAGAGGACGCTTGCTCGAGAAGATCTGCCAGTTTTATTTGTAAAGACACCCCCAAGATAACATGTTAGTAATAGCAAGCAGTTGTACGAGCCTTGCGATTTCATTCCTTCGCACATATATTATCAAAGAATTATGAGAGCTATCGGCCCCAACGTCGTAAACTGTCGGCAAGCTTACACCTTAGGACATTTTCTACCGTGAGTAACAATCAGATGTCTGTACACTACGTGTGTTGTCGTCTTTTCCTCTTCTCTTGGAAATGGAAATAGCGTTCGAATGCCTCGACGACATCGTACGAAGGTCTAGCACGACTTTCTCCAGCGTGAGCCCTTGACATCCGTTGAATGTCGTTGCATAAGTAGGTCGCAGGAGAAACTGTTTTGGGTCCAGCTTCGCACTGATCTGATTGAAAGAGAAGGTAGTGGGTAATGGATTTCTTTGGTATGAGATGCTGAACTTCCACGAATCTACGATGAAGACGGACACGTGTATGCTGAATGTGATGGTATAGTTAGGAGAGAAATGACATAACTGTGGCAGAGAAGTCACAGGTAGCACAATTGCAAAAGAAGGGGTAGAGACGGAGATGAGCAAAGAACACACGTAAATAGGACGTGCTCACTGATCATGTGCACACTGTCTGGTGAGCGCTTGAGATATTCAGAGAACATGTGGAGCTCAGTGGACGCGAATTGTTTCTAAGGTTTGACATACGTACTACACTACTACGATGCTAAATTTCCGCCTTGACCTGTATTGAAGCACATGATTTGGCCAGAAGTAGCAAGGTCAGATTTGCCATCAGAACGAGCAAGACGCCGTGATAAAATATTATGGTACCGAGCAAGACACTGGCCATGATCAAACAACATTGGAACTTCGGGAGAATATCAGTAGCCGACAAAATTTATGTGGCGATTTATGTAAAAGTGTACAATACATAAGTACTTAAGTATCCCTGTTGATTTGCGATAAGGGGAGGTCCACGGTGCCAACGCCGGCCTATGTAGGACGATGGCATCATTGGCATGTGGAGCTCAGAGGAAAAGATGGAGTACAATTGCACCGTTGGATATATTCGTGAACGCCCTGATATATATCGGCGATGAGTGAAGGAGGTTGCGGGTTGTGTTTCAAAGTACGATTCAGCAGAGAATGTCATTGTATTAGACATCACGGTGTGAATCGACCCTGCACTGTGCAATTTACATTATGTAACCAAAGTTCTGACCCTAACCTTAGCCTCGCACTTCTCCTTGCACCAACCAACCAACCAACCAGGCCGTACCGTAGTGACTGTAACTCGTGAGGCATGACCTCAGGCCCTCATAAGCCAGGCCCCAAATCAACATTAACATCAAAACTTGACTATCTGTGGCCTCGTGCGTTTGGTTAATCTTGGTACCACAATCACTGTTACCGGCGCTGCCAGCCGACAACTGATCCTCAATTAAATTACAAGTTCTTCAGCCTAACTTGCACGATCCAATAATGGCACAATCTTCGATCATCCCCATTCTGCATCAAGGCTACCGGCTTATCTCCTTTCAAAATTATATGCAGACACCTTCCAAGGTCCTGACATGCTACTAGTACCATCACATAGTACCTAATATCGTGTGACCATGATAACTGCTAGTCTGAATCTCGCATGGCCTCCGTACTTGATCGAGTGGCACCTTCGGTCATTTACGTTCTTCTTTTCCTGCACACGAAGGTTTCATTCAAGCTATTATGGCCTAGCACTACACCTAGGGTCGTGCAGATCATATCCGAATCACGGCTTCGTGGTACGTTATTATTTTTGAACGGATCGACAGATCATTGTTACAACCCTAACTCCGTAGCAGTACACCGTCAAGACCGGGGCGCTAAGTAGCCGTTTTGCGGTGCGGATTATTTTGAATTAGTTTAAGGCTATCTACTTCTGCAATATAAAAGCTGCAAGAGCATCACAATATTATCCTGCTTCTCCCTACTCTCGCCAAGGGCAGCCTCACTATCCATCGTGAAAAATCGCGATGTTTATTCTTTGTCTGCTCGTTTCTCTCATCTCATCGCTTGATGTAACAGCTATAGCCGTGTCTCGCTCAGAGTACCCGCTATCTCAGGGCGCTGCACATGGTCCCTCAACTAGATTGACCATAGGCAATGCAGTCCTCGCTCCCGATGGCTTCCCGCGCCCGTAAGTCTATTATCATAGCATTCAAACTCGTTCCTGATCTTTGACAGAGCAACTGTTGTCAATGGCATGTTTCCTGCACCCATGATTGTAGCTCAGAAGGTAATTATTTTAAATATTCTTGTTGGGTGCCAGTGCTGACCTCACGATAGGGTGATCAGTTTAATATTGAGGTGGTCAACCAACTCACCGACGAATCGATGTTCCTGCTTACCAGTGTTGTGAGTAGTTTCAAATCAGCATGGATGTTGTTAAAATTAATCTTGTTTATGGTAGCACTGGCATGGCATCTCCCAAAATCGGTCGAACTATGCCGATGGGACGGCCTTCGTCACACAATGCCCCATTACGCAGAACCACTCTTTTCTACATACTTTCACCGCCGAAAACCAGACGGGCACTTTTTGGTATCATAGCCATTATTCCTCTCAATATGCAAGTATCACTCGAACCTTGCATATGCAGTGAAGGACTGACCTATGGAACAGTGCGATGGTCTCAGGGGAGCCTTGATAATCTATGACCCTGACGACCCTATGGCACACATGTACGATGTCGACGATGGTGAGCGAGAAATTGGATCATATGAACTCTCTGACCATCATGTATTTCCAGAAACTACCGTGATCTCACTTTCTGACTGGTGAGTTTTACAAACGTGGTCAATTTGTTCGATCAGCTCAGGATCACTAGGTATCATGTTGTATCCCCCAAATTGCTCGCTCTTCCATCTAATGCCGATTCTATGCTCATCAATGGACTCGGTCGCCATGTTGGCGGACCCCCGTCTGATCTTGCAGTGATCAATGTGACGCCGGGAAAGCGATATCGCCTGCGCCTGATTCAAATGTCATGCCAATCCGACGTCCAATTCTCCATCGATGGTCACAGCTTGACTGTCATCGAAGCGGATGGACAGCTGACAGAACCTCTGGTAGTAGACCAACTCCAGATCCTTTCAGGCCAGCGCTACTCTGTGGTTCTGGTAGCCAATCAGCCGGTGAGAAACTACTGGGTACGCAGTCTTCCTAATACGCCGGGTGCAAACTACATCGGAGGATTGAACTCTGCTATCCTACGCTATCGAGGCGCCCCAGCGGTCAACCCGATTACGGTAACTCTTCCACCCAAGAACCAATTGCAAGAGACCAACTTGCATGCTCTGGGCAGTCCCGGTGTTCCTGGTACTCCAGGGTACGGGAACGCAGATATCAACATCGACTTGGAGGTTAGCGTTAAAGCCCCAGACTTCCAATTCTATGTCAATGGCATCACATTCGGAAACACCACCCTTGGAAACAGCACCGTTCCTGTTCTACTCCAAATTCTTAGTGGAGCTCGACAAGCTACTGAGCTGCTCCCAGCCGGAAGTGTTTACGTTCTCGAGGCCAACAAAGTGGTAGAGGTGACGATAGGAATGCAAAGCGCTATAGGTGGACCCGTACGTCTTTTCCATTCATTCGATCTTTACGTGACTGATGCATATTTATATTGTACCAGCATCCTATTCATCTTCACGGGGTAAGTTCGCCGTCATTCCGAAGGCATTTCTGACTGGTGCTCCTGATTATTAGCATGCATTCGATGTAGTACAGAGCGCGGGCAGCAATGCTTACAATTACGTGAACCCTGTTCGCCGCGATGTGGTCAGCGCTGGGCACCCTGGGCAAAGAACGGTGATCCGATTCGTCACTGACAACTCTGGCCCCTGGTTCTTGCATTGGTATGACACCTTTGTATCGAGCTGTCAAGAAAGATACTAACTCTGAACCAACAGTCACATCGACTGGCACCTTGCAGCGTAAGTGTGTAAATCTTCCCGTGAACGAAATGGCTAATCCTTCACATTCAGCGGTTTCGGCGTGGTTTTCGCAGAAAGTCCCGCGGATACCCCCGCATATGTGGACCCCGTGCCAGGTGGGTCATACGTTAAGAATCCGTTCTTCAATTGCTGAATTGCTTTACAGCTGAGTGGGACCGCTTGTGCCCAATCTATGACAATCAGCCGAATTTCACGCTACCTCACATCCCTAACATTCAGATTTGATCATGCCATTTCAACCACAAGGGGTCGGCGTTGCCGTCGTGAACCTTGCTTAGTCCTCCTGTTGTCTGCTGTGACCAAGCCAACAGGGCTAAATGTAAATCTCATTGTACATTTTCAAATCTTGATGTATATGGCCGATATGTGGGGTTCTGATCTCTAGCCATATTTCTTGTATTTGTATTCTTTTGGCTGCGCTCTCTCTTCCAATGCGTTTACGTTTATATTCCCAAATACCTGCTTTATAGAAGGGTGGAAAATGATTGTCATGACCGTTCTGTTATTTGATGCGTGGAAAATGCTTTCCGGTTGCCGATCATCACGACCTGTCTTCTTCTGCCATGTCTTGAGTATTCTTGAGTATACAGCACGAAATACCATGCCTGTAATGTCTTCAACACAGCTGACTGCTCTTCGGAACATGACCGTCGAAAACGGATTAGTACAAAGTGCACTGCCTGAACTCTTTTCCCTGAAGGTTCTCTTCCGTGGCAAAGGTTAGCAAAGCTAAGCAGTTCGGTTCTCCATTCATCTTTGTTGTTCGCAACTGACACTCAAAGCTCACAGCCGTGTTACCCTGCAAGCCTGCTCCATTTCTAACTTCGATGATGCAATTCTTCCTATTCTGTTCGGCCCCGGATTACATGTCGGCAAAGTGAGTCGTGTAAGATCTCCATCACCACTCACCAAGTATATTTTCTTGTCATCTATAAGGAATATATTATTACTTGTTATCTGGACCCTGCACATCGCCTGCTTTGTGCTCACTACCTTTCTCGACAACTCCGGGTCTAGAAGGTCCCCTCCTGCTCCACATTTCCCTCGGGTTTCTAAGTTCGTCTGTCTAGGGAAACTGGCTTTGACAGCAGCAGCATGGCTTGGAGCGATTCCATAGGAAGCTCAGCTTGATGGTCGATTTTTTTAAATCCTTGTTTGTTGTCCGCTGGGCCGAGGCCCTACGTTGGATCTATAATACCGTGTCTAGTCTATTTCCGTTGGCCGTATCATGCTGTCTATCCTGTACAATGGTCCCGGCTTGCGCCAGGACGCCTTCTTCAGATTCTTGATATGGTAACATGTTTCATTGCGCTTCCTCTACTCCTTTTAGAACTGGTCTCATCCCTTTCCCTTTGCTTAACAGGTACTTGGTGTTGCACTGTCCTGGGCCGACCTCTCTACGCATCACCTCTCCGGTTGACGAAGGCCAGGCATACGAGAAGAAACCCGATCTGTGTATCCTACTGTCGAACTTGATCCTCTGTTGTCGCACTCATGCCCTGCAAATCTTGCTTCCGAAATTAGTAGCGCCGAACCACACATTAAGTTCTCGAATCCGGTTCCCCGCAGGTTTCGTGAGCGCTAGCCAAGTTTGTCATGCCGTGGTTAATGTAGATTGCATGATTGACCACTTAATTTGGTTACTCGATCCTCGTGCCAGTACTAGTGAGATCGCAAGCACTGATCTCCTCAATGTTCAGTCCAGCAACACACATATCATTATATTATCATATCAGTCTACAGTAGCCTACGGTAGAAATACACATGAGTCGTACGACTACATTCGATCATGAACTAATCGTGCAACCGCATAACGTGCCTCGGGCACGAATGTTGGGTAAAATCTGTGGCGTCGTTAGCTCACTAGGAGAACTCATTGCACCGAAGTCATCGGTTGGGTCACACGAATAGCATCTTTCCCGCCACTGTTCACCCTGCGGGCGATGAGCAAATTCAGCGTGTAATCACATTTCCAACGGAGGGTGACGGCTTGCTGTTTGATGAAGACATGAAATAAGACACAATCAGCTATATGTGAAGCTGTATGAGGTGGCAAAACGCGATGTCTTTGACATACCACAGTTGTGATTGCAATGGCGATATATCTACGATGTGCGGCAATTAACGGGAGAGCCATGTTTCGGAAGCGAGCGCCCTGATACCAGTCAGCGAGTTACTAAGTATCGTTAGTTGAGATAACAAGCACTTATGCATTAGTACATCCAGGGGTGACTTCCTGTAGGGTCGGATTATCCGGATTATCGTCATGAAGACAGAAATCTGTTCGGTAGAGGCACCTGATTTGTGTCAACGTGTGAGTCAAGTGAACGCTCAGAACCAGAACCTGAGTAGGAACCGAGAAGGATACCATGATAAACTTGACACAAACACATGTTGGAACTTTGGGAGAATGCAGCCGACAGAACACATTTGCCGATTTGAAAGTGTAGAATATCGTCCCTGTATCAAGAACAGGTGATAGGCTGTGACATACCTCAAGGCCTCATGTTTGATGGAACCGATCAAAGCTCCAGGGCACGGGATGCTCCCTGATAGTGTCATAGCCTGATTCAAACCGGGCCATCGGCGAAGGTATGTTACCTTTGTGCGGTGACTAGCACGTTCATGACTGAGTCCGCAAAAATGCCTCTAGTGTGTTGGCCGCATCAGCACGAGTTTTTCAAATTTAGCTCCGGGACTTTTAGTAATTTTATCTTAATTGGGGTGAACCCGATTTGGAGGCAATCGAGGCTAAGTTTTGAAAAACCGGCTGTAAAATTCTGATAGCCGAGACCCGGAAATATACAATCGCGGAAGACCAATTATGAAATGGCGGCTTTACGCTATATATAGTCTAGCAACCCCAAGTACTGGGGAAGTTGTCAAAGTATTGACTCATCCGATAACAGGACAAATAGTTTTTACAGCAAGGTTTTTATGTAACGCAGAGGCATTTGTGCGAAATGATCTTCGGCAAGAAAAAACTCTGCTTCATGTCACTAAGAGTTGGACGCAAGTACTTTGCTGTACTTCGTGGCACGGCCTTCCTTTTTTTTTTAAAAAAAAAAAAAAAGTTCGAAGTCTCATGCACATATTCAATTGATTCGAGCAGCGGGGGCATCCGCTAGATCAATTTGACGGGCACGGCTCACCGCTGCGAGGAGGTGAGAGGGATTCATGAATGGCCAAAACACATCTGTCCCTGGCAGGTCACAGGTGTAGTTGCTAGGCCACAATTGGCTTGAATCCAATCTGTGCAAAAAGAGAATCACTAGTACAGATTTAGGCTGTGCCAGATGCTGGCGAGGGTCCATTGATTACTTAATGATTTGACTGATCACATAAGCAAGTTGGACCTCGCTTCATAGTACCGAGGAAGCAATTCGCCTGAGCTTCAAGCTCCCCGTCGTCCCCGAATTGCTATGATCAAATGGCAGTCTCCTATTTGCGTGTGTTTTTTTCGTTATCTCCGTGTCTTTCGGCGTGTCTTCTGTATGTGCAATTGTCTATACTAGCTAGGCCGGTATTGCCGCTATCCGGGACCTCGCTCAGCCCTCAGCCGACGACTTATTGTTTTTGCGACCAAATCAACAGGTTGGTTTTCGAAGCGACACATCTTCCTAGACTTGACAGCATACAATATCCTGCATGGCTCCCTGGCACAGGACAGCCGCTTTCATGTGGTCAACGCTTGCTTTTCTTCTTTGTTTTGCTTTCACGTTTGCTGCTGATCCCGGGCCAGAACATGCCATAAGCTACTTCGACAATGCACCAACTCGTTTGTTCTTTTTCGACGATACGACTGTGAGGCATTCATATCTCCCTCGGGGTTCACTCAATAATAATTCACTTGATCCTCTAGAGTGTGATATACCATGATGCCATCTTCGGGGAAATACATGTTTCTAATGATGAAGGCAAGACCTGGAAACGCGCAGATGACATACCACCTGGCGAGGCTGCAATGTTTATTGAGCATCCATTCGACAATCGCGTGGTGCGTTACTGTTCATCATATCTTATTCTCACTATATTTCATCTGCCTTGAACACACCGACGTAGATCTGACTGAATTCTATCTAGGCATTCGTATTAACAAATTCCTACACACATTACCGCACAGACAACCGCGGAAAGTCATGGCGCTCGTTCAACGTCCCTGAGCTACTAGCCTATGTCGAAACACCACTCTCATTCCACTCAGATCCAAAAAAGTGGGAGTATACCCTCTTCCAGGCTACCAAATGTGACACAATTTCCTCGGGAGAACAATGTCGGGATGTGGTACGTCCTTATTCATATAGATATATATGTATTCCTTGCATCTAAATTTCTATGTAGACATACTACACTAAAGATGGATTTGCCTCATCACCACAACTACTCCTAGATGACGTCTCCCGTTGTCAATTTGCTCACAGTACTAAGGACTTTAAACATGACGCTCACGAAGACCTCATCTACTGCGTCGCCTATGACTCTTCCGCTACGATCGGCTCGCACAATATTGCAAGCAGTCGTCTGTACTCTAGCACAGACTTTTTTGCTACCAAGCAGAACGAAGACCTTGGCATTGGCAAGAATGCCAAGGGCGTCGTAGTATTTGCGATCGTGTCCAAGTTCGCTGTGGTTGTGCTCAAGGACTTGACGCCCGGCAGCGAGGGTGATATGCTATTATATGTTACTGTAAACACCAAGGAATGGGCCAAGGCACATTTCCCGCATACCTCCCAGGCGCGCTTGCGAGAGAACGCATACACGATCGTCGAGTCTACGGTCCATTCTCTAGCAGTAGATATCGTGTTGCAAGACTTAACCACTGTCGGTACTCTGTTTGTCAGCAACTCCAACGGCACCTATTTTGTGGAGAGCTTGACGGACACGAACAGGAACATAGCGGGGTACGTTGATTACGATACCATATATGGCGTCGATGGTATTGGTATTGCCAATGTCATTGCCAATGCGCAAGATGTTGAGAGGAAGATGGCAGCCAAGCAATTACGGTCGGTCATCACATTTAATGATGGTGAGGAACGATGTTTTTTGTTTTATTTTGAAGTGACCTTTCGTCTTCCCAGGCAGCTCATGGGATCCTCTTGTCGCTCCTCGCGGGACCTGTTCTTCCGAACCATGTTCGCTGCACTTGCACTCGGTAACAGACATGCACGACTATGGCCCTGTTTTCTCGTCCCCCGCCCCTGGCTTCGCCATGGGCGTTGGTTCCGTTGGAAAGGCGCTCGCGCCATATGAGGATAGCAACACCTACATGAGCACCGATGCCGGCCTGACATGGACCATGGTCCGCGAAGGCGCATGTCAATACGAATTCGGCGATTCCGGAACTGTCATCGTCATCGTCGACGACGAGCAACCTACCGACTCCATCATGTACTCCACGGACATGGGCCGGACCTGGTACGTCTTTCCACCCTGCCGCCCGCTGCGTGTGCATATGTGTTATCTTATTGAAATCCCTATAGGAACACGTACAATGTTGGGATCCAATTCCGTGCCAAGAGGCTGACGACGGTATCGGATTCGACGTCTCAGAAGTTTCTTCTCCTCGGCCAGGTCACGCGGCAGTCCCAACAACCCAATGAGGGCCGTAACGCTGCCATCTACCTCGACTTTGCCACCCTCGGGCGCCGGAAGTGTGGTCCTAACGACATGGAGTCATGGTATGCAAGAGCCAGTACTAAATCAGAGTGCATCATGGGTGCCAAGGTCTGTTACTGAGATGTAAACCTCGTCATGAGAATGGTCTTGCTGATATACTCTGAAGCAATGGTACACCAGGCGCAAGGCTAATGTAGATTGCTACATGGGCGAGAAGTTTCACGATCCGGAAGTTCATGATGATACGTGCCCATGTGAGGAACATGATTATGAGTGGTACGTCGTTCTTGGTTACTCTGCCTATCACAACCGCTCATGCGTTCTAGTGACTACAACTACGTGCGGAGCGATGGCAAATGTGTGCCTACGGGTCCAGAGCGCATACCTAGCACCCAGTGCACCCTTGGGACGCCCGACGAAAAGTACATGGGTTCATCAGGATATCGCAAGATCCCTGGGAACAAGTGTCAAGGTGGCTCTCGCATGGACAAGCCCGTATCTAAAGATTGTTCCGGAGGTGAGTGCTTCAGAAGAGATGGAGGGTCTGTGTCTCATGCGTCATTTGCAGCTGAACCTCTTGAAGGAGCGATCGTTCACCAGATTGTATGGCTCTGTTCTGGCTTTTCTCCCCAGTATGGAAACTTACGATATTGCAGCATTCATTCTCTAGTGATATTGTACAGAGCGCGTATTTCAGGGACTCGAAGGTGAGCGTCGTATACATCGTACCATCAATACTTCAACTTGCGTCTGCCTTTAGACCGTCCTCGTCCGTCTTGCCGACTTCACAATATGGCAATCTAGCAACGAAGGTTACACATGGGAACAGAAGTTCCCAGAAGAGCGTTTCCTAGCGTTCTATATGCATACACACAGCAACGAGCGCGTATACCTTGTCACTGACTCCAATAAGTTCTTCTACACAACAGACACAGGTCGCTACTGGCACTCCTCCCAAGCACCTTCGCCTCCCAACACCTTCGGGGCTCAAGTGCTTCGCTTCCAGACCAAGTCCGACTATCTCATCTGGATCGGCAATGCGGACTGCGAATCAGGGTACAACTGTCGCGCGCAGGCTCAGTACACATGGAACAACGGGCGGAATTGGCGGTTGGTGGAGGACTATGTCGTCAATTGTGACTGGGCACGCGATGAGGAGCTGCGGATCGATTCATCTCAGATCCTATGCGAGTCGTATGCGGACAAAAAAGGCTCGCAGGTGTTTTTCGGGAAAGACAATGCGTTGCAGCTTGTGTCTGGGACGGACTATTATGCGACAAAGACGAAGTTGTTTGACCATGTCGCGGGGTTCACCAAGTTTTCAGAGTTTTTGGTCGTGGCTGAGGTGAGTTTTTTTTTGGTTGTTCTGTATGTGTGCTGTTGATGGACTGATTGTGTACTTGCAGTACCTCCCGATGAGGGGCACGCTTAACCTCCAGGTGTCACTTGATGGACAGACGTTTGCTTCTGGGAACTTCCCTCCTGGCATGCATCCAGATTCTCACGTAGGCAGCTCGTTCTAACTCTACAAACGCTGGAATTGTTCATGATGTTTTCTAGGCATACACTGTCCTCGACTCCAGCACTAAATCTATCTTCCTACACATGACCATGAACGAGTTTCCAACGCCATGGGGCAACATGCTCAAATCCAACTCTAACGGAACTTACTTTGGCCTATCCATCGAGAACGTGAACAGGAACAATGAAGGGTTCGTCGACTTTGAAAAACTCGCGGGGTTGGATGGCATTGCGATGGTCAACGTAGTGTCCAATCCTGCGGAGGCCGTGCTCACGGGACGCAAGGCTCTGCAGACGAAGATCACGCATAATGATGGTACGCCTTTTTTCATGGGTATCTTTTGCCTCTCGTTGACGGTTGCTTGTTGCGTCAGGTGGCACTTGGAAGCCGCTTTCACCCCCTTCGGTAGATTCGTTGGGTGTGAAGTACCCTTGTAAATCAGCGGTATGTCGTCCTTTCCTTACCATTGCTGTCAATTGACCTATTTGGTCGTGTGTAGGGCTGCGCACTTCACGTTCACGGGTATACAGAACGCATCGATGCCCGGGCAACATACAGCAGCCCATCCGTCGTCGGTGTGGTGATGGCAGTCGGGAACGTGGGTGATTCGCTCGCCACCTACACGGAGAGCGATACCTTCCTGTCCCGAGATGGCGGGTTCACATGGGAAGAAGTTCACAAGGATGCCCACCTCTGGAAATTCGGCGACTCAGGGTCTATCATCGTGATCGTGAACGATGAGGAGCCGACGGACCATGTTCTGTTTACTACAGATGAGGGTCTCACTTGGCGAGAATTCAAGTTCACGACTGAGAAGATCAGAGTGAGGGATATCGTGACGGTGCCAGAGGATACAAGCCGGAAGTTCATGCTTCTGGGTCGTTACCCCGCGACGACCAGCTCGGTGATCGTGCACTTAGACTTCTCGCCTCTCACGCATAAGAGATGTAAGTTGGGTGCTCTTTGCTCGATGATTGATGTTAAACTTATTATTCCAGGCCTCGTGGATAACGAAAACCCTGGACACGATGACTTTGAGCTGTGGAGCCCCAGTGAAGAAAGAGACTCGCTTTGCTTGTTCGGTCGACAGGTGAGTCGCCCGAACTTTTGTTTGTCCTTTGTCACCCACATCATATACAGACGCTCTACCATCGCCGCAAACGGGATGTGAACTGTGTTGTTGGAGACACGCCCAAGGCACTGGACAACATTGTACGGAACTGCACATGTACGCTGGAGGACTTTGAGTGGTGAGTCACGGGTATGATAATACCCGCTCAGAACTAATTTAAATCTGGGCACGAAAAATAGCGAATTCAACTATGTCCACAACGGAGAAGGCAAATGTGTTCTTGTGCCGGGGACGACTCCACGACCACCCGATGATTCATGTCGCAATGGAGAAGACTATTGGTATGAACGCACGCCATACCACAAGGTGCTCTACTCCACTTGTGAGGGCGGCGACCGCATAGACCGAGGCACGCAACACCTGTGCCCTGGCATTAATGGCCACAGCAAAATATTCTGGACTATGGTGATTTTGCTTCCCTTTGAGATCACAGCGCTTGTCGCATGGTGGTGGTACAAGGGCAGAATGTCGAAAGGGTAAGCGACATCTACATCATTTGTGCGCGTTGTATGCTTATTGTTGACACAGGGCCGCCCGTTTACCTGGAGGCA
The DNA here is from genome assembly GCF_016647745.1 of Suillus plorans. Classification (NCBI taxonomy): domain Eukaryota; kingdom Fungi; phylum Basidiomycota; class Agaricomycetes; order Boletales; family Suillaceae; genus Suillus; species Suillus plorans. Next base: position 63,818 of record NW_024537485.1, read on the forward strand.
ACTACTCGCGTGAGTCAGGGTCTGGTGTGATGGCTACGCTGGCATCTGTGCCATGGTTCCTTCTCGGGCTTGCGGGCATCGCGGTCAAATATAGAGACTCAAACCGAGAATCTGTATGGATGGGCCACCGCGAGAGGCGTGGATATAGGGATGTGCCTGTAGACGAGGACTCAGATGCGCAGATCGTGTACTTCGAGGATGAGGAATGAGCGGGGCAGAGGCCATACTTTGCCTCGACTATACATATCAATAGTTCATACTTGACATACTTGCCCTTGTAAATCATATGCATAGCCAATTGCCTTCCTATGTATTCTAGTTCTTGTTTTTTGTTGGATATATATCATAGGATGGCTCCGTCCGATGGTATTTGATCGGAATTGGATGATATCAGTACTTTGCAGTAAATAACACAGTGCATACAGTACTAGTGATAGTGCGCCTGCAGGTATACATAGATCAAAATCCCCCATGTTCGATTCAACGACCAATGGATAAGTTTAGCGTGATACGAAATACCGGGAGAAACGAGCCGCATCTACAATAGGTTCCTGTCGATCGATGCAAAGAGTAAAGACTTCGCATCGGATGAGACATACCGACGACTTGCACCTTGTTTTGAAGCGTTGGTCAGTGAGTATCGGACCTTACCGCAAGCATTGATGATCAAAGTTAGAAGTGGAGCCGGGTCGCAGGGTAACATGTAAGGCTGTGAGCTTTGATGTCACCGGGTTGTAGGGTAATCTGGTGTCTGAATCAGTTGCGGATAACACTGAACTTGGAAGCGAACAAAGAACCGAACCAATGGTTAGCTCTAACCTTTGCCATGGAAGAGAACCTTGAGGGGAAAAAGTTTAGGCTGAGGGCTGAAGAGTGGCTACATCTAACACATGAAATTTGAATCTCAACGAATCTTCGATGAGGAGCGGTGATGCCGCGGCGGACTCGCGCAATGATTTCGGATTTCCAAGTCGTACTAATCCGTTTTCGACGGACTTTTTCTGAAAGTACGATTCTTCACAAGTTCAGAAAAGCAGTCAGCGGTGTTGAAGACGTGATATTGCAGCATGGCATGTCGTGCTGCATGCTCAAGACATGGTAGAGGAATTCAGTAGGGCAAGGATCAGCGCTCAGCGCTCAGCTGTGATTATCGGCAACCGGAAAGCGTGTTCCACGCATCAAATGACAGACGGCATGACATTTATTTTCTGCAGAACCTCTCCACCAATTCAATCGGTGTTGGAGAATACAGTCAACGAAATACAAGTACAAGAGACATACAAGAAATAGATCAGAACCCCATATCATAGTTCGTCATCGGCGCGAAGATTTGAAAGTGTACAAAAAGATTTACATAATCCCTATTGATTTGGTCGCAACAGACAGTAGGAAGGCTGAATGAGTTCCGTGGGGGTAACGGTGGCCCCTAGTGGTTGAAAGGGTAATGTAACTATGCAGAGTTAATTGTCGGTGATGCGAGCTACTGTCGGATCCGGGTCTTGGTTATAGAGTGGACACAAACGGTCCCATTCAGCTGTAAGACAGTTCAGCAATAGAAGTATGGATTCTTGGCATATGACCTACATGGCACGGGGTCTACATGCGCGGACGTATCTGAGGGACTTTCCGCCATTACCACGGCAAAACCGCTGGATATGAAGGATTAGCCATTTCATTCACAGGAAAATTTGCACGCATACCCTGCAAGGTGCCAGTCAATGTGACTGTCGTCCGGAGTTAGTATCCCTCGTGAAAGCTTGACAAAAATGATGACATACCAATGCAAAATCCACGGGCCAGAATTGTCGGTGGTCCATCGGATCACCATTTGTTGCCCAGCGGTCCCAGCGCTGACCACATCGCGGCGAACGGGGTTCACATAATTGAAGGTACTGCTGTCTGCGCTCTGTACGACATCGAATGTATGCTAATAATCATGAGTACCAACCAAGCATGCCTTTGAAGCCATGGAAAACTTACCCCATGAAGGTGTATAGGATGCTAGTGAAATATATGTCAGTCACGTAAATACCGACTGAATGGAAAAGACGTACAGGTCCACCTGGAGCGTTAAATATTGACACCGTCAACTCTACAACTTTGTTGGCCTCGAGAATGTACACACTCCCGTTTGGGAGCAGCTCAGAAGGGTCTTGAGCTCCACTAAGAATTTGGAGTAAAACAGGGACGGTGGGGTTTACGAATGTGACATCATTGACAGCGAAAAGTGAGCCATTGAAGGAGGCATTGAAGTTGAGGTTGATATCGGCGTTCCCGTACCCTGGAGTACCAGCAGCACCGGAACTATTCAGAGTATGCAAGTTGGTCTCTACCAATGGATTCTCGGCTGTCGTATTGACCGTGGTTGGGTCAGCCTCTGGGGCACCTACGTAGCGTAGGATAGCAGTGTTCAAACCTCCGCTGTAGTTCGCATTCGCCGTACTAGGAAGACCGCGTATCCAGTAGTTATCCACTGGCTGATCGGCTTCTAGAACTACAGAGTAGCGCTGAGCCGCAAAAATCTGGAGCTGATCTACCACCAGAGGTTCTGTCAGCTGTCCATCTGCTTCGATGACAGTTAAGTTGTGGCCATCGATGGAGAATTGGACGTTGGAGTCGCATGACATTTGAACTAGGCGCAAGCGATATCGCTTTCCCCGCGTGACATTGATCACAGCAAGATCAGACTGGGGTCCGCCAGCATAGCGACCGAGTCCATTGATGAGCATAGACGGAGCAACAGGTGCAGTGCCGATCAAATCAGGGGATACAGTATGATACCTAGCGATCCTGATTTAATCGAGGAGATTATCCATGTTCGTAAAACTCACCAGTCGGCAAGCGTGATCACGGTACTTGCTGGAAACACATGATGGTCAGAAGGTTCATATGAACGAATTTCTCGCTCACCATCGTCGACATCGTACAAGTATGCCAAAGGGTCGTGAGGATCATAGATTACCAGGGGTCCCCTTAGACCATCGCACTGTTCCATAGGTCAGTCCTCTACTGCACATGCAAGGTTCGAATTATGCTTGCATATTGGACGGAATAATGGCTATGATACCAATAAGTGCCCGCCTGGTTTGGGGCGGAGAAAGAATGTAGAAAAGAGTGGTTCGGCGTAATGGGGCATTGTGTGACGAAGGCCACTCCGTCGGCATAGTTCGTCCGATTCTGGTAGATGCCATGCCAGTGCTGCCATAAACAAGGTTTATTCTAACAACATCCATGATGATTAGAAATTGCTTACAACACTGGTAAGCACGAACATCGAGTCGTCGCTGAGTTTGTTGACCACCTCGATATTAAACTGATCTCCCTATTGTGAGGTCAGTACTGGCACCCGACAAGGAGGTTGAAAAAGTTCACCTTCTGGGCTGTAATCAAGGTTCCAGGAAATGTGCCATCGACAAGAGTTGTTCTGTCACAGATCAGGAATAAGTTTTGAGTACCGTGATAATAGACTCACGAGCGGTTGAAGCCATCGGGAGCGATGGCTTTATTGCCTATGGTTATTCTAGTTGTGGGACCATGTGGAGGGATCTGAGATAGTGGGTACTCTGAGCGAGATACCATAGCTGTAGCATTAATCGATGAGACAAGAGAGACGAGTAGAAAAAGGATTAACATCGCGATTTTCAGGATAGACAGTGATACTGTCATTGGCGAGAGTAGGATTAGATTATAATGCTCTCGCAGCTTTTATCTTGCAGCGGTAGATAGCCTGGAAGTGTTCCCGATCCGTTCAAGAATGATGATGTACCACAAAACCGTGATTCGGACATGACCCAGAACAAATTGGACGGCAAAAGGGCCAACCGGTTCCAGGTGTAGTGCTAGGCAAAAATAGCTTGCATCAAGTCTCCGTGTGCAGGAAGAAAAGAATATCAATCACTAAAGGCGCCTCTCCGTCAAGTACGGCGACTTTGCGAGAGATTTAGGCTATCGGTTGTAGGACAGAATTGACTACACTATTAGATACTATGTGGTGGCATCTCTGCAAAGAATGTCGAAAGGAGATGGCCGGATAGTCGAGGTACGATGAAGATGACCAAAGCTTGTGCCATTATTGGATCGTGCAAGTCGAGCTGAAGTGTCTATAGAGGACTCGTGATAAATGGAAGGTCAGTTGCTATCAGGTTATGGCAGTGACTGTAATTGCGGCACTGAAATTCACCAAATGCACGACCGCATACTACAGGCCGCAGATAGTGAAGTTGAAGTAAAATTTCGGCCTGGCTTATTACGGCCTGATGCCATGCCAAATAACATCACTAGTTAGTTATAGTCACTACAGCGTGGGCATGGCTTCCATATGAATGGATGGTTGGTTGGTTAGTACTAGCTCGTCGAAATGGTAGCTGGTGGAAGAAATGATAGGCTAAGGTTAGGGTCCGACTTGCCGTACGTAATTGTAAATTGCAGGATTGATTACTTAATCAGGCTATCAGTGAAGATCGCAAGCTTTTCGATACAATACTTATACATGCGCGCAGACGTTCTCTATGGTGAATCGTGCTTTGAAACACAACTTCTTCCGAGTTCCACATGCGATTGTCCTACATGGGTCGCCATGGACCTCCCCTTATTGCAAATCAACAGGGGTGTTTATGTATTCCCGAAGTTCCAATTAATATTATGCTGTTTGTATCTCTTTTATCATGGCGTTTGCTCGGTACCGGTAGACTACTATTCACACCCATTTAAGACCAATTGCAAATCAGGTACTTATTTGAAAAGTTGGCTAAATCATGTGATCGCATCCTCGATCCGAGTCTGCTCATCATACGCATCCGACAAACTTTCACATAGGCGGAAGGGTTCCCTTAATCTAGCACCAGCGTGACCAGTAACCTTGGAAGCAATTCGCATCCACCTGAACTCCACATGTTCTCCGAATCGCTCAACCGCTCACTAGATAGTAGTGACCAACGAGCACTTGACAGTTGCATGTGTTCTTTCTTATCTCCACCTCTACTCCTCCTTTTGCAATTGTGTTCTACTTGTTCCAATCAGCGACCATTCATTTCTCTCCTAACTCTACCGTACCATCATTCGGTGTCCACGTGTCCGTCTTCATCGTAGATTCGTGGAAGTTAACGTTCAGATCTCAGTTCCTCATATCGGAGAGATACATTGCCTGCCGTGTTACATTCTCTTTCAATCGGATCTGCGGGTTCAAGCTGGGCCGTATTGAAATCGAAAACAGTTTCCCCTGCGACTTCCTTATGCGACGACATTCAACTGATGTCAAGGGAGAGAGCCGTGCTAGACGCACTGATTCGTTGGCACACGGACAGCACATACCCCACTTTCAATAGTATAACGTCATCGAGACATTCGGACGCGATTTCCAAGAGAAGAGAAAAAAAAAACAGCAAACGTAGTGTACAGACGTCTCTTATTGTAACTCACGGTAGAAGATGTCCAAAGGTGAACGGAGCGCCTGTTGACAGTAAACGACGTTGGCGCCGATAGGTTTGTATCATGCAAACGAATGAAATCGCAAGGCTCGCACAATTGGTCGTCAACAAGTTATCTTGGGGGTATCTTTACAAATAAAACCGGGAGGTCCTCTCGGGCAAGCGTCCTCTTCGGTCCTTCTGGTGCAGCAGAAGGTGGTCGAGGCCGGTCTTCAACAGAGAGGTTGGGTAGCTCGATGGTGGGTGATTGATCCTGATCGGAAGGCGGATATAGATGCCATACGGCTGACGCTCTGGAACTTAAGCTTGATGGTTGATTAAGCTGCTCTTGGGCTAGATGTGGAATGTCGGCGAAAGGACTCTGCACCTGAGTCATGTGAGTTGTGGTTGTGTCGTAAGAATAGATCACACTCACCTAGGGACAGCAGACCGAACATAACACAACAAACTTCTGTGTCCGGCACTCTGAACTGCATCGTGACAGGAGGGGTAAGAATTTTTGATGGTGCAGCAGCAACGAAGGTGCATGTCGCATACAACGCGCCGACAGTGTCTGGCCCTGCTTGTGCTTGGTGGTTAACTTTGTTTTCAAACGCCAAAGATCATGTAACTTTGAGAACAAGCACGAGACCACAGTCTGTTGAACGGTCTTGGCTCGTCTTTGTTGACCTTAGATGAGCTTTGTTTGATCCTGACTGATGAGCGGTGCCGTGGATTACAAGGGCACCCATGCCAATTATACAGACTGCGAGAATGATGATAAGTTTGCGACAGGAAAGGAGCCTCGATTGATCCAGGTTGGGCCAGACGGCATAAGGAAATCCAACTTCCTTGACCAATCAGGGCATGACAAAGCTTTGAACCCTAACCTTAGCCTATCCATCTCTTTCTATCACCATTCATTAATGCTGACGAGCTAGTACCACGACTTGACCAGTCACCGCTGTACTTCATAGCATCTAATTAATGGCTTAAAACAACAACCAACCAACCAACGACATGCAATGCAACGTTGACCGACCCTCATGACTTCTATCCCTACTTGTCGCAGCTCAACTTGAAGGCACCTTCTCATGAGGATACCCTCGACACATCCTTTTAGACACCGTCTCTCTCCTCCACAGATAGTTTGGAGACACAATTTAATCACCACGGTCAATAATAGAGGTTTGATTTTTTTGATAGCTGTGCTTCAGTTTGGACACGATCTGGGCCGCTGCGTCGCGCCGCGACGGCTCTGACCTTTTGAAATAATACCTCAGGTCATAGACACCTTGGTTTGAATCCCTTGACTTTCCGACGCCAACTGCTTTATCCTTTCCTTTATCCTCGGGTTCCCGTGCCTCCAGTTAACTCGCAGTAGATTCTTAATGGCTCCCTCGCTTATGGAGTCTGGACCACTTAGCCGAGCCCTGTGAAGCCAGGTCCAAGCCATTATCATGGGCCTGGTTTATGAGGGCCTGAGGCAATGCCAAGCACATCACTAGTCACTGCAGCGGCGCCCCGGCTTCCAAAATCGACATCAACCGAGTTACTATTTGCCTGCGATCGTGGATTTGGTACACAATCATGGTCACTGTCATAGCCTGCCAGAAAATAACTGACCCTCCATCGGTGACGAGTCCTGGAAGGTCACTTCAGCCCCACGCCCACGATCCAATATCTGCACAACCCTTGGTCATCGTCATCACACCTCAACTATCATCAAGACTGCCGGCTGTCTCTTGTCAAAGTTCCGTACCGAGACATCTAAGTTCCTAGTGCATAGTCGGCACCACCGAAGTCCCGACATGCATGAGCACCTCGTACCTCACAGCGTGCGACCTTTTCTGCCGACAAATACTAGCCTGATACTCTCGCATGGCCGCTGTACTCCACGGAGAGGCACCACCAGTGATTGACATTCTTTTTTCCCCTGCGCATGAGAGTCGATTCAAGCTGTTGTGGTATCCTAGTACTATGAGGTCAATTGGCAGTTTCGCCGTCTGAGTTATTTTGGATCGTGTCTTAGTCATGGTGTCGTGGTACGTCCTTGAAGCTTTGAAAGCCCATCGACAGATCGTTGATAAGTCCAGGAGAAGTACACCGTTGACATGTGGATAACAGGGGTGCTGGGAAACCTTCTTCGGCGCAATCACACACCGATACAATCGAGAGGTACCAATACTTCGAACGAGAACGAAGGCTATCTACTGCTGCAAGATAAAAGCTGCAAGGACATTACAATATTTTCTTACCACTACTCTCGCGAACGATAGCATCGCTACCTATCACGATGTTTATTTTGTTTCTAGTCGTTTCTCTCATCTCATCGATTAATGCTGCATCCATAGTATCTCGCTCACAGTCCTACCCACTATCTCAGCCCGCTGTACATGGTCCCACAACTCAATTGACCATAAGAAATAAAGTCATCAGTCCCGATGGCTTCAGCCGCTCGTGAGTCTATTATCACGGCACTCAAAACTCATTCCTGATTTTGACAGAGCAATTGTCGTCAATGATAAATCTCCTGGACATTTGATCACAGGCCAGAAGGTGAAATTTTGTTGATCTCCTCGTCGGGCGCCAGTGCTGACCTCACAATAGGGTGATCTGTTTAATATTGAGGTAGTCAACCAACTCAGCGAGAAATCGATGTTCCTGCTTACCGGTGTCGTAAGCAGTGTCAAATCATCGATGTTGTCAAAACTAACATTATTTGCGGCAGCACTGGCATGGCATCAACCAGTATAAAACGAACCATTACGATGGGGCGCCCGGCATCACACAATGCCCCATTACGCCAGACCACAGATTTACATATTCTTTCTCCGCTCAGAACCAGACGGGCACTTTCTGGTATCACAGTCATCATTCTGTTCAATATGCAAGTATCACTCGCGGCTGGCATGTACAGTAGAGGACTGACCTATGGAACAGTGTGATGGTCTCAGGGGACCCCTGATAATCTATGACCCTGAAGACCCTTCGGCATACTTGTACGATGTCGACGATGGTGAGCGAGAAATTCGTTCATATGAACCTTCTGACCATTATGTATTTCCAGCAAGTACCGTGATCACGCTTACCGACTGGTGAGTTTTACGATCATGAGTAATCTGCCCAATTGAACCAAGATCACTAGGTATCATACTGTAGCCCGCAACTTGCTCCACACTACACCTAGGTCTGCCAATTCTACGCTCATCAATGGACTCGGTCGTTATGCTGGCGGACCCCAGTCTGATCTTGCTGTGATCAATGTCACGCAGGAAAAGCGATATCGCTTCCGCCTGATTCAAATGTCATGCGATGCTAACATTAAATTCTCCATCGATGGCCACAACTTAACTATCATCGAAGCAGATGGAGAGCTGACGAAACCTCTGATGGTAGATCAACTCCAGATTCTTGCGGGTCAGCGTTACTCCGTGGTTCTAGAAGCCAATCAGTCAGTGGATAACTACTGGATACGCGGTATTCCTAACAACGATCAAACCTACAACGGCGTTGCTATCCTACGCTACCACGGTGCCCCAAAGGCCGAACCGACTACGCTCGATACTCCATCCACGAAGCCATTGCAAGAGACCGATTTGCGTGCTCGAATAGATCACAATGTTCCTGGCATTCCAGAGTATGGTAAAGCAGATATCAACATTACCCTCGAGGTTTCCTTCAACGAAACAGAGTTCCAGTTCCATGTCAATGATACCGCATTCCAACCCCCTGATAAACCTGTTCTATCCCAAATTCTTGAAGGAACAGACCCTTCTCAGCTGCAACCACAGAAGAGTGTGTATGTCCTCGAGGCCAATAAAGTGGTAGAGTTGACGATGAAAATGAAAATGAAAAACGCTCCAGGTGGACCTGTACGTCTTTCCATTCATTCGATATTTACGTGACTAATATAGATCTATATTATACCAGCATCCCATACACCTTCATGGGGTAAGTTTGCTGTGACTTCGGAGGCATATTTGGCTGATACTCGTGATTGTTAGCATCCATTTGATGTCATACAGAGCGCCGGCAGCAAAATTACCAATTATGTGAACTCCGTTCGCCGCGATGTGGTCGGCATTGGGTGCGATGATGCGGTCGCTGAGTGCGATGAGGACCAAACGGTGATCCGATGGTTCACTGACAATTCTGGCCCCTGGTCATTGCATTGGTATGACATCAATTCTATCAAGTTGTCAAGAAGGGTGCTGACTCTGAACAACAGTCATATTGACTTCCACCTCGAGGAGTATGTGTGTGAATCTTCGCGTGAACGAAATGGCTAATCCTTCATATGCAGAGGCTTTGCCGTGGTGCTGGCGGAAAGCCCCCAGGATACTCCCGCACATGTGAGCCCCGTGCCAGGTAGGTCATACGTCAGAATCCGTTCTTCTATTGCTGAACTGCTTTACAGGCGAATGGAATCGCTTATGTCCAATCTATGAGGAATACAAGAGGACCCACCCTGACGGGATCTGAGGCAGATTCGGATCTTGATTGAACAACCCCCAACTGTCACGTTAGTGGAAGGAGCACTTTCATTCTACTCAATAACGATGTTATTTGACCATTTTATTTCGTGCACGAGATGTTAGACAACAAATAAATCAGGCACGTTATTGATTAGACATTTTGTTTGCTATTCTATTTCGTACTCGGCATACTGTGTTTGAAGTTTTCTATGCGAGAGAGCTGTAGCTGAGTGAGACCGTTGAACTTGAACGCGACACTGTTCAATATCGCGAACACTAATGCTGACATGGACTAGCAAGAAACAGCGAAACCAAGTCTTAAAATGCCTCGCTGGAGAGATGTGGAGACGGTGGCCGAAGAATTTTCTGCCTTCTGCCAGTGTTAATCATATGGCCCGTGACACATTGTTAGCGTTCAGATCAGAGAAGTATGGAAATGGGAAGGCGCTGGTGCTCAGCGTTCAGTGCTGGCAAGAGTCAGTCGAAAATCATCAGAAAAGAGCGAAGTAAGCGAGACAACCGAAAAATGGTCGAGAGGTGGGCATAAGTGAGTTCAAACAAGCAATAATGAATGTAGACAAAGCAAAATGACTAGAGATTAGCGCCAGTGCAGGCAAGCGACGACGAATGCAGAGAAAAGTGAGAGTGAGTGGAGACAACGTGCACACACCTATAATATACTCCTTAGTGCTTGGTTCCATTTAGTTTTCCAATGGGCGTTGCAAGAAGTGTGTAGCGCAGCGAGTGCGAAAGGGGTGTGTAGACCGCTTGTAGGATGTATAGATAGTAGAGTTGGAGGATCGTGACTGAATGCGATATGATAAAGATTGTGGCGAGTCCGAGATGATAAACGTTGAGAGTATGCTGTTAGATAACGAATGCGAAGATGAGATTTTGATACTTGTTATATTTATTATTGCCTCGAGTAAAAATTGTACATGGGTACTTGTACTTGCAAAACGGTAAGAGCCTCAGGTATGGCTAGGCCGAACGATTATGTGAAGGTGGAAGCAGAAGGAAGTGGCACGGCACCTGACAGGGTAGAATAATGATGATGAGAAAGAGGGTAAGAGAAAGCAATCAGTGGGTGTACGAATATCGTGTATACCAAGTGACGAGAGTCGTATAGATGATTTATTGACAGATTCCAGGTCAGTGGGCTGCGAATGGGGTTGAACAAATCGGTAGCGACGAAGGATCGTGCTGAAGTGCTGATTGATGACACCAGTGAGCTGAGGTCATGGCTGCGGTAAACGTTGGTAATCCTTACAGCATATTACTTTCTCAAACTATAATGTGGGCGGCGCATCAGAGAACCTGTGAGAAGAAGATAAGTATCGTCATATATCATTATATATCGTAATATAAGGTTGTCACATTGGAATATACAGTGATATAAAGTAATATATGACTATGTAAAAGCACCATAATCAGCATAATCCCCAGTAAGAACTCACCGGTTTACTGATGCGGCCCGTAGTAGCACTAGTACTAGTACTGTTGTTAACGTTGAACGTTGAACGTTGAGCAAACGTTGAGTCACCTGTAAACAATTGTGCAATTTACATTATGTAATCAATCACAAGTTCTGACCCTAACCATAGCTTATTACTTCTCCTTCTACCAACCATTCCGACGAGCTAGTACCAACCATATAGAAGCCAGGCCCATGGCCGACGCTGTAGTAACTGTCACTAGTGATGTGCTTTGGCATGACCTCAGAACCCCCGTAAGCCAAGCCTCAAATCAACATGAACTTGACTATATGCGGCCTCGTATATTTGGTTAGTTTTGGTACCGCAATCACAGTCATCGTCATAGCCTCCCAGCTAATAACTGATCCTCCGTTGATTACGAGTCCTCGATGATCACTGCACGATCCAATAATGGCACAATCTTTGGTCACCCCATCGCGCCTCAACTACTAGGCTACCGGCTATCACCTTTCAAAATTCTGTGCAGACACCGAAGTGGCTAGACACACTCGGCACCTTCCAAGGTCCTGACATGCTACCATCACATAGTACCTAATAGCGTATGACCATTTCTGTTCGACAACTAAATGTCACATAGCCTCCGTACTTGACGGAGGGGCACCATTGGTGACTAACCTTTTTCTTTTCCTGCACACGAAGAGTTGATTAAAATTATTGTGGCCTAGCACTACACTTGGGGTTGGCCGTTTCGTCGTTTAAGCTATTTTGGATCGTGTCCGATTCACGGTTTCGTGGTATCTCATCATTCTTGAACAGATCGACAGATCGTTGCTACAACGCTGACTCCTGTTGCAGTACACCGTTGAGACCGGGGCGCCGAGCACCCTTTTTGCAGTGCAATCACATGCTGATAAAGTTGTAAGGTGCCAATTGCTTTGAAATGGGAACACTTCAAGGCTATCTACCGCAAGATAAAAGCTGCAAGAGTGTTATAATATTATCCTGCTTTCCCCTACTCTCGCCAACGAAAGCCCCACTATTCATCGTGAAAGATCGCGATGTTTATTCTCCTTCTAATCGTTTCTCTTATCTCATCGATTAATGCTACAGCCATAGTATCTCGCTCAGAGTACCCGCTATCTCAACTCCCTGTACATGGTCCCAAAACTAGATTAACCGTAGGCAATAGCATCATCGCTCCCGATGGCTTCGCACGCCCGTGAGTCTATTATCATAGCGCTCAAACTCATTCCTGATCTTTGACAGAACAACGCTTGTCGATGGCATGTTTCCTGGACCCTTGATTGCAGCCCAGAAGGTAATTTTTTTTAACTTCCTTGTCGGGTGCCAGTGCTGACCTCACAATAGGGAGATCACTTTGATATCGAGGTGGTCAACAAACTCAGCGACGACTCGATGTTCGTGCTTACCAGTGTTGTAAGCAGTTTCAAATCATCATGAATGTTGTTAAAATCAATCTTGTTTATGGCAGCACTGGCATGGCATCTTCCAGAATCGGACGAACTATGCTGATGGAGCGGCCTTCGTCACACAATGCCCCATTACGCCGAACCACTCTTTTTTACATTCTTTCTCTGCTCCAAACCAGGCGGGCACTTATTGGTATCACAGTCATTATTCCGTTCAATACGCAAGTATCGCTCGAACCTTGCATATGCAGTAGAAGATTGACCTATGGAACAGTGCGATGGTCTCAGGGGAGCCCTGGTAATCTATGATCCTCACGACCCTTTGGCATACTTGTACGATGTCGACGATGGTGAGCGAGAAATTGGTTCATATGAACCTTCTGACCATCATGTCTTTTCAGCAAGTACTGTGATCACGCTTGCCGACTGGTGAGTTTTTCGATCATGAATAATCTGCCCGATTGAATCAGGATCACTAGGTATCATACTGTAGCTCCCGAATTGCTCGGCACTGTACCTGTTGCCAATTCTATGCTCATCAATGGACTCGGTCGCTATGCTGGCGGACCTCAGTCTGAGCTTGCTGTGATCAATGTCACGCAGGGAAAGCGATATCGCTTGCGCCTAGTTCAAATATCATGCGACTCCAACGTCCAATTCTCCATCGATGGCCACAACTTAACTGTCATCGAAGCGGATGGACAGCTGACAGAACCTCTGGTGGTAGATCAGCTCCAGATTTTTGTCGCCCAGCGCTACTCTGTTATTCTAGTAGCCGATCAGCCAGTGGATAACTACTGGGTACGCGCTCTTCCTAATACGGCGAATGCGAACTACAGCGGAGGTTTGAACACTGCTATTCTTCGCTACAAAGGTGCCCCAGAGGCTGACCCGACTACGCCCAATATTCCTGCCACGAACCAATTGCAAGAGAGCAACTTACATGCTCTTCTCCATCGCGGTGCTCCTGGCATTCCAGAGTATGGTAAAGCCGATGTCAACCTCAACCTCCCGGTTACCCTTAATGCCGGAAATTTCTATGTCGATAATGTCACATTCATAAACCCCACCGTTCCTGTTCTACTCCAAATTCTTAATGGAGCTCGAAACGCTACTCAGCTGCTCCCAGCCGGAAGTGTGTACGTTCTCGGGGCCAACAAAGTGGTAGAGTTGACGGTACCAATAGTCAGCGCTCTGGGTGGACCTGTACGTCTTTTCCATTCATTCGATGTTTACGTGACTGACATATACCAGCATCCTATACACCTTCATGGGGTAAGTTCTCCATGACTTCAAAGGCATGCTTGGTTGATACTCATGGTTATTAGCATGCATTCAGTGTCGTAAAGAGTGCAGACAGCAGTACCTTCAATTATGTGAACCCCGTTCGCCGCGATGTGGTCAGCGCTGGGGTCATTGGGCAAGAAACAGTGATCCGATTTGTCACCGACAATTCTGGCCCGTGGTTCTTGCATTGGTATGTCATCATTTTTTATGGAGTAGTCAAGAAGGATACTAACTCTGAACCAACAGTCACATTGACTGGCACCTTGCAGCGTACGTGTATAAATCTTCCCGTGAACGAAATGACTCATTCTTCATTTTCAGCGGTTTCGCCGTGGTAATGGCAGAGAGTCCCCCAGATACTCCCGCGCATGTGGACCCCGTGCCATGTAGGCCGTATGTCAAGAATCCGTACTTCTATTGCTGAATTGCTTTACAGATGAATGGGATCGCTTATGTCCAATCTATGACCATCACCCAGATCCCACGGTCGCTAGCATGACTGAAATTTACTCTGCATAGTTAGATCACCCTCTCAATCACTATGGGCCGGCGGTGGCGCCATGAACCTTGCTTGACTTTCTTATTGTTTACTGCGACCTAATCCAACAGGGATAAATGTGAATCTTATTGTACACTTTCAAATCTTCATGCACATGACGGACATGTGGGGTTCTGATCTCTAACTTGGGTGTCCCTTCCTTGTATTCGTGTTCTGTCGGCTGCATTCTCCCTTCCAGTGTGTCTATATTTATATTCCCCGATACATACTATGTTGGATGGAGAATGGAGTGGAGAAGGTTTCTGTAGAAAATAATGCCGTCTATCATTTGAAGCGTGGAAAACGCTTTCCGGTTGCCGATAATCACGATGCAGAATCCAGATGATATGATCCCAAGGTGTCCTCTGCCTCAGCCAAATCAAAATCATTTGTCCTTTGCCATGTCTCGTGTACAGCGCGACATATCATGCTGCCTGCAATGTCACGTCTTCAAGATGGATGAGTGCTCTTCGGACCTTGTGGAGATTCGTGCCTTCGGAACGTGTCCGTCGAAAATGGATTAGTGCACAATGCACGGGTCTGCATCACCGCTCTTCATCAAAGATTCATTGAGATTCGTATTAGATGTGGCCACATGCTCCTCTCAGCTCTGCGCTCAGCATAATTTCTTTTCCCTTAAGGTTCTCCGACTCCATGGCAAATGTCAGTGGAACTGAGTAGTTCGATTCTCCGTTCATTTACAGTGTTGTCATCCAATGCTCACAGCTTTAGAACCCTGCAGCGGCGTCAGCCCTGCACCATTTCTAACTTTGATAATGCAATTCTTCCTACTCTGAAACAGTTCGACTCCGGATCTCAAAGTAAATGAGGTACTACTACTACATGTCGGCAGAGTGAGTTATGTAAGACCTCAATATTCAATCACCACTCACCAAGTATATTGTCTAGTCATTTATAAGGAGTAGCTTATTACTTGTTATCTGACTTCGTCGGACCTTCTTTATTACCCGGTGATGCACTGTTCCTGTTCCTGTTCCTGTTCCTGTACCTGCACAATCGCCACAATCGCCCGTTCACTACCTTTCTCGATGACTCCCGGTCCAGAAAGTCCCCTCTTGCTCCATATTTCCCCCGAATTTCTAAGTTCGTCTGTCTAGGGAAGACGGCTTTGACAGGATGGCTGGGAGCGATCCCATAGGAAGCTCGACTTGGTGGTCGAAATCGATCTGATTGTTTGATCCTTGTTTACCGTCCGCTAGGGTCAAGCCTTATGTTGGACACTACCTACGCTATAGTGCCGTGTCTAGTCTATTTCCGTTGTCCGTATCACGGTGTCTATGCTGTACAATGGTCCCGGGTTGCACGAGGACGATAAGGCCTTCTTCAGGCTCTCGATATGATGGCATGTTTTGTTGCGCTTCCTCTACTCCTCCGTCTCTTTTTTTGGGGGTGACGTCTCCGTGCCTCAGTCTCCTTGTTCTCGCCACATAGGCTAGAACTAAACAGGTGTTGATGTTGCGCTATCTTAGGCCGACCTCTACGCATCACCTCTCTCTGGTTGACGAAAGCTGGGCATACGAGAAGAAACCCGATTGGATTTGGCCAGCCCTTGATCCCATGACCGACTGTATCTCGTGGCTGAACTGTATCCTGCTATCGAAACTTATCCTCTGCTACCGCACTCCATGCCTTGCAAATTCTGCTTTTAGGATTAGTAGTACCGAACCACACATAGTGCACCTTGCTCTCGTCGACGGTCGGATTTCAAGATGTTCGCAGTACTGGTCATGATACCCGCCTGTAATTACTGTTCTTGCAGGTTGTGTTCCAGATGAGCTTCTGGGATAGACTGGGTACTAGGATATTATTGAGTCATTCGACTCGGACGCTTACTTTTTTTTTGAATCCTTGTTTATTGTCCGGTGGGACTGGGCCCTATGCTGGACATTACCTACAATGTATGTACTTTATCTAATGTCATATGTGCGATGTTTCTATGTGTAACCATGATACTGGTCCAAGCATATGCGAGTGACGCTTACTTATCTGATATACATTGTACCAGCCTCCCATACATCTTCATGGGGTAAGTTCTCCTGACTTCTATGGCGTAGTCTGGCTGGTACTGATGAGAATAGTATTCCGTCCGTGTCATACAGAGTGGAGGCAACGGTACCCTCAATAATCATTACGTGAACCCAGTTCTCCTCGACGTCGTAAGCGCTGGCGGTCTACAACAATTCTGGCCTTTGGTTCTTGCATTGGTATGACATCGTTGCTATCGAGCCGTCAATGATGGTACTGGCTTTGAACCAACAATCACATGAACTGGCACCTTGAAGCGTATGTGAAAGTCCTCGCGAAAGAATTTTCTAATCCTTCATATCCAGCGGTTTTGCCATGGTAATGGCTGGAGGTCAGCAACTTGCGCAAATATGAACCAAGTGCCAGGCAGGTCATCTGTGAAGAATCTGAATTTTCATGCCTGAATTTCTTTCCAGGCCACGGGATCGGTCATGTCCGACCTTTAATGCTCTCACCCTTACAGCTGGGGGGGATCTCAATTCGTACGAGGCAGCTTCTAATATTTCCACTGACCTTTACTCACCACCTGCAGCGCTCCGCTCATCCACATAGTAGTAGACGCCCCACTCATTTTCAGTTATCAAGGTTTGCAGGACAACAGGATGCAAGCGAATTTCTTATCCTACTTAGATATTTCAAGTACTGCTATGGTCAACCCTCTGCCTCATTATCAATTATGATACGGTACTGGCTGATGCTAGTCTCCAGTATCTGGTTGACCCCGTACAGGATATGATGATTAGCCTTACTATAGGTGTATCTTGACTACATACTTGATGCAGCGCTTGTCAAATTTATACTTCATCGACACTTGAAGCTTGAAGCTTGCCACCTTGCGTTCTATTGACGTCGAAATGATCGAGTATGCAGGGACCCGGTACTTGTCGGGCCTATCTTCTTGAGCGCGAGGTTAGACAACCTGACGCATATGGCTGTACTAGACATTCGATCACGTCCTACAAAACTGTACGCCGACGTAAATCTCGTGTACAGGTCTGGTAAGGGCTTCGCATATGCTACGCCATTCTGTGACCAATTTAGCTTGTCAGCCTCCAGTCCAAAGCCATACTTATTAACATGTCAACCACATACCCACCCTCTCTCACACACTCCACCATCAGTGTTCAAGTGGGGCATCTTTGACTGCCGACGTGCCAATCCGATCTTCACCACTACCATGGCCCCTTCGAGCAGCACCATTTCTCCTACAGCAACTGCCGCATCCTCCGCGGACCAGTCACATAAGCGTGCTTTCCCATTCGCAGCGCTCATTTTGCTCGCTTTGTGCATCGTATACATCATTGGTTACCTCGTCTACCATCGGATCCTGAAATCTTGGAACGCTAGGCAGAACGCGGAGAAGGTGCAGAACTTCCCAAATGAGTTCTTTGAGAAAAAGCCGAGAAGTACGTTCGATAGTCTGTCAGCCACTTTGCATCGAACTCACAAGATGGTGATGAACATGAAGGACCGCCTCGCTTCACATGGACTCAGGGCATACGGAAGAGCGAGGCTATTGGAGAAAATGCAGAGTTAGAGGCATATGTACGTGGCAGCCTTATCGTGCATGCATTTACTCAACGATTTTCTCTTCCAGCATTCCTTTTCGAGCTCCCCTGATGGAAAACCCCTCGTTTCACCACCGCCTGTAGCTGTGGTCAAAGAGAATGCGTCCAGTGGTCCAACTATCACCCAATCGCACAGGGACGTTCGCGCTACATTTCCCAAGCGTATTGCAAGAGCTGCTAGGGAGAAGGGGTCGCGAGTGCTCTCGCGTGGTCGTGTGACAGAGATTGAAGCTGACCCAAAGCTTGCACCTGTGCAGGGGCCACTCAGACCACTCTCGATCTTGTCGTCAAAGAACAAGGAGAAAGAACGGGTGTCATTCAATTGGGTGTAAAGTCTTGGTTCCAGTTTGTTTATTCGTCATTCGTTTGTTGTATTTTGTTTGATTCTATTTTGTTTTGGGGTTGTCATGACAGTGACGACACAAGCCTCCGACGTCGAACAACTCTTGATCACTTTAACAGCTGGGGCTAATCTCTGTGCTACATGCTGAGCGGTACAGATACACCAGCGCCAGGTCAAATGAACTTTGATTTGTATATCACATCCTGTCCAGAGATGGTGCAGTGGTGCTACAAATGTGATACAATGATTTCGACAGTCATATGAAACCGGATAAATTAATATGTGTATCGATGATAGGCAATGACAACATAGAAGACGCTTTAGAATTTGAGCGATTCAACTCCTTCTCATCATCATGAGTCGCATATGAGGTGGGACTGGCAGCGCGATCGTCGAGTAAGTAGCGTTTTTCTTCATCTGCCGACTCGCGAGGTGAAATGGCCCGGGAACGTATGGTCTCCCCAATTTTTGGGATCTTTGGTAGCGCACGATTCCTGTTCGCCCGCGTGATAGCTTCGTTGGGAGAGTCGGGGGCAGAACTGGACTCCTTTGCGTTGGTGATGTATTCTCGGGGAAGGAAGTCATCGAAAGTCTTTGCGGGGCGCTTGACAGAGCGGGCACGGATGAGAGCAGGGTCCCTGCGTTCTGCGTAGGGAGAAATGTAAGCAATTGGGCGTCATGTTGGGGGTCACGAACTCGCCTGTTATGGTCACACTGCGACGAGGAGTGGCAGGTGCTGACACAGGTCTCAGAACACCATACGTCTCTCCTGAAGGATTCTGGTAAAGTTGACCGGAGCGGTCGCGGAAAATATACTGCTGGGTATCAGCATCATATGCAATCCGCTTTATGCCCTCCGGAAGACGGTACGAATCCTGGGAGTCATGGTGATTAGTTAGCTGACTGTAGGTTACGATGACAAACTGGACTGCTAGTCCACTACGAACTTCGTCAAAATAAGCCATAAGATGGATGATGGAAGTTGAGAATGAAGAGATGAATGATCCATGTTGTAGTCCCAGAGACTCCTATGTATAGTATCGAGCACCACAGTCGGCACGTGACGACTGCGCTGAAATCAGTACAATCAAAAACTTTTGGCTATGTCAACGTTGGAGACCAAGGGAAAATGGCAACCAATAACTGAAAGACGGTCAAATTTGCCCATTAGACAAGGTACCATACGAGAGGTTTACTTAGTAAGATGCACAAATATGGTGTCAAAACCCACGAGTCAAATGAATAGGGACGATATCCACCTAGTGACTGAGTAAAAATAACCAAAGAACAACTGTGTAGAAACTCATCTCTGATGCCAAGGAATCCTATATGTATATCTGACAGATAGGAACTGATCATGATACTCTCTCATGGTATTGTGATTGCGCGTTGTCTTACTCTTCGGTATGCGTGATCGGAGGAGGACGGACTGCTAGTTGGTATATATGCACTTGATTAGTTTCGCTTCGTTACTAGTACTTATCACGTCCTTACCTGGCCTGTTAAGTTATTGTGGAGGATTATCGAGGCTGAACACGAATCCTTGTTAGTCATTGCTTAAGCAGAGTGCTTAGTGACACCGACAATTAATCTCCTCCTAGCTAGTGCGGTAGAAGAATGAAAGTAATCGTGTCAACGTTGACGACCATGTCAGTACTTGCAACTTGCATGTCAGTTGTGAAAATATCTGAGTGCTATCTGAGTTAACAGCACAACTTGTGGTTAGGGTTCCGAATGAAGACGATAGCTTTCTAGCAGAACGCGTCACTGCTCGTCGCGCAACCAACCAAGACTTATATCTCCCTCCTTTAATTACATTCACTCAAGATGCCGCTCGAGGCAACGATGATGATAATCGACAACTCAGAATACATGCGTAATGGAGACTATATCCCATCCCGCTTCGAGGCCCAGTCTGATGCTGTCAAGACCATCTTCCAGACCAAGATTGATTCAAATCCAGAGAACACTGTTGGCGTCATGACAATGGCTAGCAAAGGGTACAACTCAGTTACATGTGCAAACTACGATTGCTAATGTTTTCTTTCAGGCCCGAGGTTCTCGTGACCCATTCGAAAGACATTGGACAGATCATCAAGGCCTTGCATGTAACATCATCGAAAATTGGCGGGTCAATAGATATTCCTACTGCCATTAACATTGCCCAGCTTGCACTCAAACATCGAGAGAACAAGAATCTGCGCCAGAGGATAATAGTCTTTGTGGGATCTCCGCTACAAGGACAGGGAGCGGATGAGCGGGAAATGGTGAAGCTCGCAAAGAGATTGAAGAAGAACAATGTTGCTGTTGACTTTATTGCATTTGGTGACGGCGTCGAGGAGGAAACTAATGTCCTCAAGGCTTTCGTAGACAATACAACGAATAGCGATAATTCGTGAGTATCACCTTGTCAGAATGCGTGCGTAGATTGATGCGCCTGGTCATTTAGACATCTGGTGTCTGTACCACCTGGTACACATCTATTGTCAGATGTGATTATTTCTTCCTCAATTCTGTCGGAAGACCGGGGCATACCACCAGAGGCGATGGGAGACGTCGGTGGTGCATCGGGTTCTGGTGGTGCCAACTTTGAATTTGGTGTTGACCCGAGTTTGGACCCTGAGCTTGCATTGGTGCGTTGCTTTTTTTGACATCGAATACGGAGTCTTGTTGACATTTTATCTTATTTAGGCCCTTCGCATGTCTATGGAAGAAGAACAAGCTCGCCAGGCAGCGGAAGAGCAAACACGTCAACCGGCTACCGATGCCACACCTCAAGCGGAATCAGCAGGGGCAGACAAGGATGAAGAGGCCATGCTCGCTCAAGCTCTCGCCATGTCCGAACGCAATGATGTTGACATGGGTGAGGAGCAAGACGAAGATATGGATGAGGAAGAGGCAATTGCTCGGGCAATTCAGATGAGTATGAAGCAAGAGGAAAAAGAACAGGGAGGACAGTAGTACCAAGCTTACATATTCTTACTTGTATTTTCCTCCGAGTTGCACTCCGATTTCTCGAACGGCTGT
Organism: Suillus plorans; assembly: GCF_016647745.1. Taxonomy (NCBI): domain Eukaryota; kingdom Fungi; phylum Basidiomycota; class Agaricomycetes; order Boletales; family Suillaceae; genus Suillus; species Suillus plorans. Next base: position 85,376 of record NW_024537485.1, read on the forward strand.
TAGTTTGATATTGGCGCTCAGGCGCTGAGCGCTCTGAGCAAATACTCATAACAACAGGCACAGCCACTTCGACCTCATTCCGAGTCCGTTCGTTTCCTCAGATTCTTCCCTTGACGTCTTCTTGAAATCCTCTATGCCATCATCACTCACTGCATCCCAGGAGGAGCTCAAGGCGGCCAAGGTGCCTTTGGCTTGGAGAGATCAGTGCTCAGCGTACGTACCTACTTTACCCTTCTGGTTGAAAGCCTATGACCCACAACCACAATACTGTTGTCCGTGATACTTCAGACTCTTGATACCTTTGAATACCTGTCGGAGAGAAAACTATTATTTACCTTGGACTTGCGAGAATGAGCGCCACGGCTATGAGAAGTGAGTTAAATCTCTACTTTTCTATCTGTTGAGAGTCTGACCAATACACACCCAACAGGTGCCAATACGATGAGTAGGCATTTCGACCACATACCTACACATATGACGCTCATTTTTTCTACAGCATGATGCGGAGGATGAAGAAAATGTCAAAACTGGAACTCCAGCAGGCAGAGTAGACTGCAGAAGCTACCGAAGCTATCATCTAGGAGACTTTCTTAAGAACGCTTCATGTCAATCGATGTCGAGACGTCAAACAATGCAACAAGATAGATGAATGGTGTGATATGCTGAAGGCAAGATGCTATTATGTGCTGGAGTTCTACACTTTCCTCCCTGTCTCTTTCTCAAACTCTGAAATTTCCTTTTTTACCCGCTCAACGACTTCATCTGGTGTACTGCTCTGCCCAAACGCTTCAACAAACTGCCCATTTGGATCCATGAGGTAGACGTATATTGAATGGTCGACGAGGTAGTCACCCTTGGGATCTGCATTAGGCGGGGTGGAGAAGTAGACGCGGTAGGCTTTGCATGTGGTTTTCACGGTTGCATAGTCACCCGTGAGACCGATGATACGAGGGTGAAAGTCTGCGAGATATGTCTTCATTTGAGGGATAGAGTCGCGTGCAGGGTCAACAGAGATGAATACAGGCTGGAAGATCGTCCCATAATCCTTCTCTGTATTTGATGTGGTGAATGCGTCCCGCCGTTGAAGTGACTTATGAACACGAACCTAGAGAAGTCAAGACTGAGCCAATCTTGTCTAATTCAGCAGGACATATGTCGGGACAGTTGGTGAAACCAAAATAGACGAAGTTCCATTTCCCCAGAAGGTCTTTATCAGAGAAAGGCTTGTTTTCGTGAGTCGTTAGCGTGAAGGGACCACCCACATGCGGTCGTCCGACGCTTCGAGATTCAAGCTCCTTTTCTGTATGAATATTTTTTCTTGAGATGCTCTCAATGGGTGGAATACGGAGAAGCACGTACGTCGTTGTTCGAGGAGCTTTTGCTTCTCATAACGGAAGTAGTAAAATAAACCAATGCCGGTTGCAACGAATAGAGCTGCAGCCTTTGGCGTAAAGACCTGGGATCAGATGCAAGAATGTGAACAGAGAACAACAGGTGAGCTGAAGAAACATACCCCGACAGCAGCTCGATCCCGTTCCCCCGATGTAAAATAACGTCTGCCAGGTGCTGTTGGTTTGTTGTGGCGCATACATATAGATTGTCGTTGGCATTGAATGCCGCGACCTGGCATACAGGTCCGCAATGACCTGAAATACTTGGATGAGAGCTTTGACATCTTCAGGTCGAAGTTCCAAAAGTAGTCGAGCTTGACAATCATATATAATTCTCAACATCTCAACATCGCTACAATTTACAAATAATTTTGCACGGCAATGCTTAGCTACGGGGTCACGGTGCTCTCAGATTAAACATGCATCAACGTGCTGCGTGAAGTCGCTAAAGGCCGCCATCATTTTCGAAGCTTCAACTTGTTACATAAAGAATGCATTAATGGAGTCCTTGTAGGTCCAAGACTCCAACCACTGTTGACAGTCGACTATCATGTGGTTATCTACTTTAGCATATGTGACATTGGCAACTGCCGCAACGCTGCAACCAATCACTTCGACAAACATCGAGGGAAGCGTACGTTCCTCCGAGTCCAACAGAAACATCATCGAGGACGGTAGGTCGCACTCTTATTTACGACGAACATCAAGTTAAATTCAGGAAAAGGATGGGGAGCGGTAAAATGTGAGTACGAACTACTCGGCTTTCAATAACCTCCTAATGTCAGAAATGATCGACAGCACTATTTGACAATCCCGCAAAAATCACAGACACGATACACGGTCAATTTGGTCACCTACTCATTTCTTAAGGTGCTGCTTACAATATAACAGAAGAATTTGATTCTTTGTCTGCTTCAGCGCACGCGTGGTACGAATCGCAATTTCCAGACACGGGAGAGTCTTTCTGGGACAAAATCATAGAGCTTAGTCCATATGTCAAGGATTATAGTGACGAGCTTTTTCATCACGCCATGGAGCTGTATCCATCCGAGAAGCTCGCGGAGTTCAGGGAATCTATGGTTAACGTCACTGCCACTGCCACTGTACTGCATAAAGTCTGTAGTGACGCTGCAGAGGACAGTGGCGTCTCTCTCTACTCCGTAACAGAAGAACTTGAGGACATCTTCACTGTCCTATTCGAAGAGCTTATGGAGATGTTCCCGCCACCTAACGAGGCTCCTGGTCATAACAACCGTACAATCATGATCAGCACGGCCCTCGATCGCATTGAGCAAAGTTTTTTACAGGTCGCTACCAAGGTCGGAGTCAGCGAAGAATTGTTGCAAAGTGACTCTAGTTCTCTCAAGCTTGCTGTTCAACAGGTTGCCGTAACCACAGGTACGTCGCGATCATCTGGCCATTTTGGAACATTGACGACATAATATTAAATGATACAGGAGACCTTGTCGAACAGCATCCCGTCATCGCCCGTGCCCTCTTGCTCGTTGCGATTGATATTTTATTACCTGAGATCGAAATCAGTGGATGGCTTCTTCCCCAACTTCTCCGTTTGTTCGGATTTGGACGGCAAGGACCAATCAAAGGTACGCTTTTGTATACTGTTGCGGTGTTGAGCAGCATATTACTGCGATGTTTTAGGTGGAATTGCTGCGTGGGTGCAACGTTGGATATTTGGTGCCAACATCCCAGCGGGTAGCTGGTTCTCGGTACTCCAGCGCCTAGCCATGATGAGTACAAAGCTTTAAGTATCATTGAAGTTGTTCGGGTTTCAGCAGTCGTTTGTTTCATGTCATGGAAAACCCTCGGGGTCTGTTTTTATGTTTATACTTAAGAGACGATTTTTGATACCTCAAGTGTATTCCAGATTATATGTTGTAAATGTGCTCGAGCACCCATGAAATTGAACCTAGGATCCAACCCAGTCAAGCAGTCTATTTGACCTTCCCTGTTTTTTTTTTCGCAGTTGATACTGATAGCGTGGGCGTGTGAATCGTGTAGGTCCTGGTAGGTCCATGTGATTCGGTGAAAAAAGTCAACCGTCAGGCCATCTATTCACAAGTCTTAGTACTGCGATGCGGTTCTCTATTCTAGCATTTGTTGCATTGATACTGCAACCTGTCGTGTCCAGCAACATTGAGGAAAGTACTTGTTCTTACGACAATGAAAGTTTAGAAGTGGCCAACGAGGGAGGTATGTCGCCTCTTGGTCTCTAGAGAGGAGACTTTTGATTTCGTCTCGGAAAAGGATGGGGACTAGTGAAATGTGAGTACATCCGTGGCTACCATTTTCAATCATTCAATGAGAAAGTGTCAACAGCGGCATTGTTCGGCAAGTCAATGCAAGTTGCAGAAACATTACGTGGTCACTTTGATGGCCTGCTCAGTCATGAAGGCGCCAATAGTCTCACAGAAAAACTTGACTCTTTGTCTGCTTCAGCATACACGCTGTACGATGGATTGCACATTCCAAGTGCGGGAGAGTCCTGGGACAAAATCGTGGGGCTCGGTTCAAATATCCAAGGGAATGTAGATGAACTCTTCCAACATGCCAAGGAACTTTATCCCTCAAAGATATCGGAGTTCAAGAAGTCTGTGAATAGTGTTGTCAGTACAGCTACATCACTGCACCAAGTCGTCAAAGGAGCCGCAGAACAACGTGAAATTCCTCTCGATTCAGTATTAGACGAACTTCGAAATACCCTGCATGTCCTATTTGAAGAGCTTAAGGAGCAGTTCCCGCCACCCGAGGAGGCTCCCGGTCATGAGAATCGTACCCTCATAATCAACACAGTTCTTGATCGCGTCGAGGAGACTTTTCTACGGGTTGCCATCAAGTACGGAGCAAGTGAGGAAGTCCTGAAAAATCACACCAGTTCTCTCATGTCTGGTGTTCGACATATTGTGGGGATCGTCGGTACGTCACAACTATTGAACCATTCTCGGACGTTGATGCTTTAATATTAAATGATACAGGAGACCTTTACGAACAACACCCTCAGCTGGCATGGACCTTCTTTAGCATTGCGATTGCCCCGCTATTTGCACAGGGGCTTCTTCTCTCAGCCCTCAGGATATTTGGATTTGGGCCATTGGGACCAATTGCAGGTATGTTTTTATATGGTTGCGGCACTGAGCAGCTCCATTGATGTGATAATTTTAGGAGCTCCTGCTGCATGGTTGCAAGCGTGGTTATTTCGCGGGGCTATCCCAGCAGGTAATTGGTTTGCGATACTTCAGCGCATAGCCATGAGAGGTGCAATGTTTTAAATGGATTCAATGCCAGTATTGTAGATGATTGATCCATAAGATCAAAAACCTCGGGGTCTGTGATGTCTGTAATTAGATGTTCATATCTCGTGAGCATTTGCGCCATCTTCATAAAACTGAATCTAGCATCAAGTGTCCAGACCTATGCAAGGCGCTTTTTGGTTTTGGGGCCAAACAAATATCCTTAGTGGACAAGATATGCGTGGACCTGATGTCAAAGTTCCTTGATGGTACTCGCACGATTCCGAAGGCGCACATTCAAACGTTCACTAGTGGTGCAACTCACATCTCGCTTTGAGGTAGAATCCCAATCTTTGGAAGCCTGGGCATGTGAATCGTGTGGGTCCATTTGATTTCCGCCCTGCACTTGCACATTTACGTGTATGTACTGCACTGCTTGATGTACACACACACCCTCAAGGCCTCAAGGCTTAGGTATGTGTTGATGTTGCCTCATGCCATGAACACCGCTTCGATTATCGACCTGTTACATAAGTGACTTGGTGAATCGAATCCCGCAGAAGTTCCTCGCACCTATATATATGTCCAGTGCCCAATTGTACAGTGAGCCAACCGTCGTCTATCTAGCATTATACTGCAATGTACCAATTCTTCAAAAAAATCGCAAAACAATGCGTCAATCATTTCTGCACCATATCAAAACACCTTGGAAACGCTTTCAAAAATCTGTTTCCGCCGCCCAGTGAAGCTCCCGGTCATGAAAAGCGCATGGACAAGATGAACACGACTCTTGATCGTGTTGAGGAGTGTTTTTTGCGGGTCTTCAGCAAGCTCGGCGCGAGCAGGAAATTCCTCCAAAGTCTGACAGGTCCTCTCAAAACGGGTGTCAAATATGTTGTTGTGACCATCGGTGTGTCATGAATAAATAAGGGTTCCAAAACGTTGATCAACTAATATCAATTGATGATACAGGAGATATCATCGAGCAGCATCCATACCTCGTGACCATCCTTTTGTGCATTGCGATTGGCATGCTATTATCCCAATGTCTTCCTGTGATTCTCGGGTTTGGGCCCTTGGGACCAGTGAAGGGTACGATTTTGTTACTTGTATAGTTGTATCGCATCAATACTTATAATATTTTTAGGTGGAATTGCTGCGTGGTTGCAGGGGTGGGTATTTGGCGGGGCTGTCCCGGCAGGTAGCTGGTTCGCGATACTTCAGCGCTTCGCCATGGTGTGGAGAGCATGGTTGTAGAGCTGAAGTGAGGTTCCGTGAGTGTATGATCCATGATTGAAACTGTTGAGACCTGTTACGTTTGTACAAATATGACTTACATGTACATGATTTCTTATACATATGCTTGAAATTCCCTCGTTGGTCAGTGTCGTATATCCATAGGGATTTCATGCACCCTGTGACCAGTAAAATTAATGTTTGAGACAGCCCTCCAGGCAACCCACTAAGGACCCGCCATTTACCATGGTCCTTGCGCGAGGCTTCCAATATCAGTATATGTGACTGGTACTCAGTCCCGGTCAATTTGCTGATACCAAGAATTGTTATCCAACAACTTGATCAAAGATTCAATCAGGCCGCGCACTCTGCTTTTCGTGACTCAGACTAGACAGCATTAACTTCACTGCCAGTGTTGCTTACGACCTGCAAACATGTCACACATCCCATCCCGCAATTCCATCAAACTTGGCAGTAATAGTGCACACAATTTTGTTGAATCTCGCACTCTCATAGCAACATCACCTTTGTTGTAGCGCTGGGATGCCTCTTAGTGATGTGTAATCTGAAACGCACGAACTCGAGAAATCAAATCATACACTAGTGATCAAGGCCTTCGAAAATCCTTAATTAGAGGGAAGCCTCTCATGACCATAATATTGAAATTGGCTGAGAAGTTCACAGGCTGACGAAGACGTTTACCCATCTCAAGCTTAAGGTTTACTGGTTATGTTAACCTGCATGTTGCCTCATGCCGTGAAGTATGTATTTGATTATCAACTTGTTACATAAGTGACTTGGTGAATCGAATCCTCAAATCCCGCAGAAGGTCCTCGCATATACTATATGCCCAATTGCACAGTGAGCCAACGGTCGTCTATCCCAGCACTATACTGCAATGAATTGGCTCTCTACTCTGGCATCAACACTACGACCAGTCCCTTCAGGCAACGTTGAAGAAAGCACTCATTCTTCTGATAAAAGCGCCACCGAGACAGGTTTGTTGCACTTTTATCTCACGACGAATGTTACATTTTAACCTAGGACAAGGATGGGGAGTAGTGAGAAAGTGTACGTCCAATTGAAATTACTGTTTTTGAATCATATACTGATGTCAGAAATGATTGACAGCACTTTTTGACAAGTCATCGCAAGTCGCGGGCGCGTTATACGGCCAGGGCGCTGCAACGGTCGGCAGCCTGACAGGAAAACTTGGATCATTACCTGCTTCAGCAGACATGTTGTATGGTGGATTGCACTTTCCAAGTGTTGGAAAATCCTGCTGGGACAAAGCTGCAGGCTTCGCTCCAAATACCAAGGGTTGTACAGATGTATTTTTCCAGCGTGCCAGGGAATTCTATCCCTCTGACAAGATAGCAGAATTGAGGGCGGCTGTAGATAGTGTCGTTGGCACAACCACGACACTCTACCAAGTCATCAAAGAAGCTGCAAAACAACGCGGCATTCCTCTCTGCACCGTATTGAAAGACCTTGGAAACACTCTCAGTGTCTTATTCGAGGAGCTCAGAGAACAGTTTCCGCCACCCGATGAAGCTCCCGGTCATGAAGAGCGCATGAACATGATGAACACGGTTCTCGATCGCGTCGAGGAGTGTTTTCTGCAGGTCGTCGGCAAACTTGGAGTGAGCAATGAACTCCTCCGAGGTCTCACAGGTTCCCTCAAGACTGGTCTCAAACACGTTGTCGTGACCATTGGTGTGTCACAAATAAATGACTCCGGAATGTTGAGAATCTAACATCAAACGATGATACAGGAGACGTTAGCGAGCAGCATCCATACCTCGTGTGGGCCTTTTCGGGCATTGTGATTAGCATGCTATTTGCCGAAGGGATTCTTCTCACGATTCTCCGCGTTGTTGGGTTTGGACCTTTGGGACCAATGAAGGGTACGATCTTGTATAGTTGCAACACAATAATCTTTATAACATTTTTAGGTGGAATCGCTGCATGGTTGCAAGGGTGGTTATTTGGCCCCGCTGTGCCAAAGGGCAGCTGGTTCGCGATGCTTCAGCGCTTCGCCATGATGGGAGGAGCGCGGCTGTAGAACTGGTGCGAGGTTCCGTGATTCGTGAATGTATGGTCCATGACTGAAACCCTGTCACGTTTGCACAAATATTACTTGCATGTAGTACATGATTTCTGATGCTTGAAGTTCGCTCGTTGGTCAGCGGCATATATCCATAGTAGGTAGCGGGACTTCGCGTAGTACCCGTGAGGTGAAATTAATGTTCGACACAGCCCTCCGGGCAACCTAGGACCCACCATTTACTTCGGTCCTTTTGCAAGACTTCTGATATCAGTCCTTGGCAGTTTGCTAATACCAAGCATTGTTTATTTATCTAACAAGAACTCGATCGGGTCACGCACTCTGCTTTTCAGACTGGACACATCGACTTTACGGTTTCTCGCGTCGGCACTTGCTTATGACCTGCAAAAATGACGCACGACGCAATTCTGTTGAATCTTGCACTGTCACAGTAACATTACCTTTGTTATAGCGCTGGGATGCCTCTTCTGCGGTCCGAGACCTAACTGTTGTAGGTTTATACACATGATGCATGATCTGACTCAGAGAATCTGAGATGCACGAGCTCGAAAAGTCAAATCAAATCCTACACTGAGGCCTTCGAAAATCCTGCGTGAATATTGCCAAGGGGAAGTCTTCCGTAACCACAATTGAAAATTGGCCAAAAAAGTCATAAGCTAACAAAAACGTTTACCCATAAGAGCTGAGCGCTGAACGGCAGGAACGGCAGAAAACATCACCTCAACAGCCCTTGGGATAGAGTATGGCTCTCTCATACAATCGAAGTCATACATCTGCGGCAAAACAACATGGCCAGTCCACTATATGCCAACTAAAGTTGCTGTCCAGGGTTATTTTCCGTTACCACTCAGCAATAATGTCCACCCTGTCATCAAAATCTAACAGAGGGAAACGTACCTGCATCAAAATCCTTGATGATCTTGATGCCCTTGAGCGTGAAGATGACGCCACTCAATATCCCGATCCCTTGCCAGTGCATTGAGACTATCAGATGCACTAGTGGCACGCAGCATTACGGACACAAAATGGAACATCTTGAAGGGTTCTGGCATAACTTCATTCAAGTTGGCAAAATTCCTGCGAGGGGTCACAAACACAAGAAGATTATTGACACGCGCCGAGTCACATACAAGGACACGCAACATGTCTCGAAGGTAGTCCTTCAATACGATCGCCCGGGGCCCCGTACTAACGCGAATCGAATGCGCACGAGTAACAGTAACATAATGCTCGCAAGTCATGAAAAAAAGATGTGATGCACATGATCTGAAGGGGTAGTGACGGGTATTCATCGGCTCATCAACGGCTTTAGTTGGCATGTTAATAAGTGGACCAACCATATTAGGTAACTCAACGTGCAGTGCTTGATGTACACACACACCCTCAAGGCTGTTACTGCATGTTGCCTCATGCCATGAAGGCTTCGATTATCAACCTGTTACATATGTGACTTGGTGAATTGAATCCTGCAGGAGTTCCTTACACCTATATATATCTCCAGTGCCCAATTGCACAGTGAGCCAACGGTCGTTTATCCCAGCACTAAACTGCAATGTACCAATCCATCAAAAAAGTCTTAGAACAATGCGGCATTCTTTTCTGCACCATCATGATATCAGAATACCTTGGAAACGCTTTCAGCGTCGTATTTGAAGGGCTCGGGGGGCGGTTTCCGCCACCCGGTGAAGCTCCTGGTCATGAGGAGCGCATGGCCACGACGAACGCAGTTTTTGATCGCGTTGAGGAATATTCTTTGCAGGTCGTCGGCGAGCTCGGAGTGAGCAACAGACGCCTCCAAAGTCTGACAGGTTCTCTCAAGTCAGGTGTTAAACATGTTGTGACCATTGGTGTGTCATTAATAAATAACTGTTCCGGAACGTTGATAAACTAATATCAAATGATGATACAGGAGATTTTATGGAGCAGCACACATACCTTGCGCAGCTTCCGGGCATTGCGATTAGCATCATGGTGCTACTTTCCCAAGGGTTTCTTGCCATGATTCTCCAGATAGTGAAGGGTACGATTTTGTATATAGTCGTAACACATCAATGTTTCAATACTGATAACATTTTTAGGTAAAATTTTTACGTGGTTGCTATGGTACTTAATTGGCCTCGTCGTGCCAAAGCGCAGGTAGTTCGCGATGCTTCAGTGCTTCACTATGATGAGAGGAGCGCGCGCGCGGCCGTAGAGCTGGTGCGAGGTTCCGTGAATGTTTGGTTCGCGACTAACTCAACCCTCTGTTACGTTTGTACAAATATTACTTACATGCACGATTTTTGATACTTGAAGTTCGCTCGTCGGTCAGCATCATATATCCAACATATATCCGTAGTAGGCAGCAGTATTTCATGCACCCTGTAAGGGAAAAATCAATGTTTGACGCAGTCCTCAGAACAACCCAGGACCCACCATTTACTTTGGCCCTTGCGCGAGAGTCGAGACTTCCAATCAGTACTACTGTACCAACTCGTCAAAGAAACCGCAGAACAGAGCGGCGTTTCTCTCTCCACCGTTTTAAAAGACCTTAGAAACACTTTTAGTGTCCTATATGAGGAGCTTAAAGAACAGTTTCCGCCGCCCAATGAAGCTCCTGGTCATGAAAAGCGCATGACCATGATGAACACGGTTCTTGATCGTGCCGAGGAGCATTTTCTGCAGGTTGTCGGAAAACTCGGAGTAAGCAAGCTCACAGGTTCTCTCAAGTCTGACATTAAACACGTTGTTGTGGCCATCGGTGTGTCACGAATAAATGATCATTCTGGAACGTTGACAACCTGATATCAAATAATGATACAGGGAACATTACTGAGCGTGGCACCCAAACCTTGTGTGGGCCCTCTCGGGTATTGTGATTAGAATGCTATTTTTCAATGGTCACCTTCTCAGCACAATTCTTCACATAGTTGGGTTTGGGCCTTTTGGACCAGTCAAAGATACGATTTCAAGTTTGTTTAGTTGCAACGCATCAGTATTTGTGACGTTCAATTCAGGTGGAATTGCTGCGTGGTTGCAAGGGTGGTTATTTGGCCCCGCCGTGCCAAAGGGCAGCGGGTTCGCGATGCTTCAGCGTCTCGCCATGATGGGGAAAGCGCGGCTGTAGAACTGGTGCGAGGTTCCGTGGATGTTTAGTTTAGTATTGATTAAAAACCTCGAGGCCTGTTGTGTTTGTACAAATATTACTTGTGCATTACACATGATGCATGATTTTTGACGCTTCAAGTGACAAGGAAGTCAGAGACCTACCATCAGAGTTTCCGTCGCCAAATATCAAAACCAACAAACTCATTCACGCTATGACTTGGCAGCAGGATAATCATATTCACAAAATTACAAAAGGTGCTGCCATAAGAGTAGAAAAATAGGACAGAAAGAAGTTGTTGAAGTAAATTAAAAGGGTGCAAGTCGCCGAACTGCATGCGGTGAATCAGGAGATCGTGTAATACACAGTACTTTTTCACGTACCAGTGTTTGTAGCAATCCGAAGCGGGTAGAGTGGTCAAGATCGGTCATGGATGGTCTCGGGGTCATCGTGGAGTCGAAGTGAAGGGTGCAATTTGCCGAACTGCAGGTGGCGTATCAAAGCAAATTGTATAGTATAGTGATTGTCCACATACCAGTATTTGCAGCAGGCCATAGTGGATCGAAGGGCTATGAACGGTCTCGAGAGGCATGAGAGGTTGCGAAGCTCAAAAGACCTGTCAAGTCGGGTAGGCCATGAAACGCTTGCATTTTGTGCGGCCGAGCAACTGGTTACAAGAAGGCCGCGGCAGGAAGAACGCGTTGGGGTGGAACTCCGCGGATGGTCACACAGGACGCACGATATGGAAGGTGATAGGGGTGTTGACAAGTTGCAAAGGTCAGAATAATTGGTGAAGGATCTCGATGAGGTCGTGAAGGATCATGAGAAGTCGCGAAAGTCGTGAAGGTCGTGAAAGTCGTGAAAGTCGTTAAAGTCGTTAAAGTCGTTAAAGTCATAAAGTCGTAAGGTCGTGAAAGTCGTGAACTTCATGAAAGTCGTAAAAGTCGTAAAGGTCGTAAGAGGTCGTGAAGGACTCGGTGGGTCGGAACAAGCTGTCAAAGGTGTGAAGGGTCCTGCATATCATGCTATTCTGCAAGTCGCCACGAAAGTAGTAGACATGGGAAGCCATCGTCAAGGAATTTCGGTGGTAGTGAATATCGCAAGTTAAAGTCGGCCATTGTTATCCGAGGATGAAATATGAACGCCCGGAAACAAGAGCAACCATGCATGGTTACGAAGATTGCACCTGACGTGTAGGACACACTTCCGGGTGCTGCATACCGGCAGCAAAGAGGGAACGGAAAACGAGGGTATGATAAGACATCGTGCGATGGCAAACTGCGCTGCGGGGAGACAAAGATGATATCCGCGACCAGCTGAGGTGGTGCAAGAAAGCGTTGTGAGCTCGTAGGGGCTACGGGTGTTTGAAACCATGCAAGGGCGACGGAAGTTAATGGTAGGCTAGGGGATCACGCGGTGCTAAACTGCGGCGCAGATGATGATGATGATGATATCCACGACCAGCCGAGGTGGTTCAGGAAGTGTGGTAAGTTCGTAAAGAGCCACGAGCGTTTTCCATGCAAGAGCAACGGAAGGCAAGGGTAGGCCGGGATATCATGCGGTGGTGCCCTACGACGCGGAAGAGGAGAAAAATACGCACGACCAACTGAAGTGGTGTAAGCGAATGCGGTAAGCTCGTAAAGGACTGTGAGCATTTTAATCCACGCAAGGACGACGGAAGAAAGCAAGAGTAGGCTGAGCTATCATGCGGTGCTGAACTGCAGGAGAGAGGAGGATACCCACGGCCGATCAGAATGGTTCAAGAAAGTGTGGTAAGCTCGTGAGAGCCATGAGCATCTGGAACAACGCAAGGACGGCAGAGGGCAAGGATAGGCTGAGATATCATATGGCGCTGAACTGCGAACGGAAACGAGCGGAAACGAGCCTGCAATAATGACCAGAAATTATTGGAGCCGTGCGAGAGATTATCGTAAGGCTACCCAAACATCACACACGATGCTGTCGTCGTGAGGGAGACTTGTCCTGTCTTGTGGATGATACAAAACAAATCAGGGCTGCGAAGGTGGCCTTAGACAACCAGAGCAGGAAATGCGAGGTATCAGGCACATTCAAGGTATGGCGTTTGGATCCTGCTGCAAAACGAAATTGCCGACTGCAAATGATCGGAGCTGCGTAAGAAATCACAGGTCAGTCATAGAAGGCGCGATGACTAGAAAACTTTACAAAGATGACGACGTGAGGATGTCTTCGAGAGTGCTACAAAATGAACTGACGACTGCAAGAATAAACTGCCAAGAACCAGAGCGCAAAATGGTGGTAAGCATAATAGGAAAAGGCAAGAATTCAGGAAGCCTTACAAGGGTGATGACGCAAGTGCGCGGGGAATGTGATAGAATACTGCAGACAATCAGAGAGACAGTGAGCGAAGTGGAAACGAGATGGGAGTTAAAGATCTTACAAGATTTAGGGATAGAGGGATCTTCTGATGCTGCAAAATAAAAAGTAAAGCACACAAGATCAAAAATAAATGAGAGCACTACCAAGTGATCCGGAAATGTTGAAATTGAAGAGAAAATAAAATAGGAAAAGACCAAAGAGGAATACCAAGACATAGAAAGAACGAGAATATGGGGTTTTGTCGTTTTCTGTATGATATCGAGACTGAGATGCAAATAGAAACCGACACGATGCAAGTTCGAGAAAATCTGCTGCTAGAAAGATGAGGAATTGAAATTAATGTTGCGTCGGGGTTGAAACTGGGAAGTGAAGGTCGACAGTTGACATGTGGACGTCCAGCGATAGAGATATGCTCTTGACGCATCGCCCTGTCGATCCAGTTCCAAAAGGACTCCTCGCCCTCGATACAAGACTCTAAGGTATCATGGCATCGTCACCGAATCGAATACCGAGGTCGAGCTGCGAGAATTCCTTAGACGCGAGATTGATATTAGTTGGGATCCCAGACCAATATTGTTCGTCCGTGAACGGGACACAACCTTCAGTGAAACTCTGCGTTCGTGGCTCACCATTAGTTATATCGATACACGAGTGTGCGTCAATCAGGTAGCTGGATTGAATTGGGGTGGCGAGGGTGACAAAGAAGCACCCGGCGGGCGAGCGACGGTGATTAGAACCAGGGAAAAGGGGGCTGATACGACCTGTTATCGGAGCGATGATGACTTCATCATCATCCGAGTCTATATCTGAGCCGGATGCCAGGGAGGGAGTCGAGCCGTAATCGTCAACAGACCCATCTTCAGTTTCCGACAATGAGGACTTTGAGTCGGATGGGGTCGCAAGAAACCTGGGGTAATTCTCGTCATCGCAATCGTCGTCACGGTCAAAGTTGACAATTGGATACTTGTCATCCGCGGAAAGTCGCAAGTCCTCATTGACAAACCGAAGGAGGTCGAAGCCATCGCTGTTGACTTCCAAGATTGAATCGCGGACAGGCTGTTGGCAATCAATCTGTTTGTCAAGAAGTCGGATAAGGTCGAGGATCGCAGACTCTGAGGTACCACCAGAGACATGGTTTAGGGATGTTTCCGATTCGTCCATGGAGAGCTGCTGAAGATCCGATGTGAGCTCGTGGTCGGTACCGTACTCACCCTTTTTGGAAATGGAGCTTAGCGCGTGGCCCTCGAAAAAACCTTGAAAGATGTCCTCTTCGGCGGTTAAGGAACCTGGATAGTCAGGCGTCGGAGAAAGTTGCTCGTTGTAGCCATTTAGCTCCAGATGCAAGTCAGCATCCTCTTGGAAGGGGAAAGAACGAGTCTCGTTCTCGAGGAAGTTTAAGTAGTCCCATGTTGGAGAAGTATGTTTGCTCGCTGGACAAGTGTCGTCAGAGATGTCGTTGCGCCCCTCGTCACAACTGAAGCTATTGTAAAATTCGACTTCCTCATCGATAGACTGCAGAAGATCATCCATCAGGCGGGAGTTGCTATCTTGATAGTCCTCCTGCTCTTCACCGAAGAGATGCGTTTCAGCAAGAGAACGGTGGCATCGCGGAGGGATGCCACTTTCCACGTTAAGAGCATCCGCGAATTTGCTGAAATCCACTTGGCCATGGCGACGCGCAACGGGCGCAATAGGAGACATGTCGAATGCCTGAAGAACGATATCCGAGGGAGGATAATTGAGCTTAATCGCGAGTGCACTAGCCAAGTCAGACATTTCGACCAGACCATGTCGACGGTCGTTAGGGGAACGTGGTCCAGTGGGAAGGGTCGAAGGAGAGGGTAGAGGACTTGGTAGAGTAAGGAAGGCACCACCCCGAAGTGTTGTACCGACGACTGAAATGTCGAAGTTGTACGATCGGGGAGGCCACTCGCATGCAACGACAGTCATGTAATGCTCGCAAGTGATTTCTGGGACGTCTACGTGTGGTTCGGCGGTCTCCGACAGTAGGAAATCATGAAGAGTGGCCTCTGCGGATTCTGAAGAGTAAATGGAGATATCGTCATCAGATTCCTCATGCTGGGGTTCATCCTCTTTCTTTTCGAACAGACCTAAAGCGCGCTGGAAAGACTATGTAAGTACCGCAGTCAGCCACCGATGTCAAAAGAAGTGGGGTTACGCACCAAGGGACTGACAAAATCCTCGTCGGCGACAGTTATAGCGATAGTAGGGACTGAAATCTACGAGTAAAATATAAGTGGTTGATGATAATGATACCAGACTATATTACATACCTGAAGTCCACAATCGTAGTCTGCCTCCGTAACGTCCACCTCCCCATACTGGCCAACACGTAGTTTATCATCAGTTATTTGGCTAGTTATCGCAGTACCAGTTTGGACCATGGGAATCTGGAACCATACAATGTCAGCCTCATCTGGAGCCATGGCGATAGGAGAGCAGCCGCATACCACGTCAACGTTGCATGTGGAGGCAACATGCTTGACTAGTTGATTACTTCCCAACTGGACTGCTGAACGATCGTAGGCCAGAGATGTATCATATGGCGTGTCGGACGGCGAGAATAGTACTGAACCATCGCGGGGCAGAATGACTGGTGGTACAATGCCAGGCAGCTTGGACTGGGACATAGTGCCTTTGCGATGACGACGGTAGAAATATCCCACCACGGAAACGATAGCGACTGCGAAGCACACGAAGCCACCTTTCCAAAGATCATAGGTAAGGACAGTCGTGCCGGTGGGCGAAATGGTCGAAGGAGTGACGAGGGGCCCTGAGAGGACAGAGGTTGAATGCACTGCGGAAAGCAACATGAGAGTAGATGTGGGAGCCATGGTAAAGCAGTAAGACAATGGCAAGATGAAAGCAGTACACTGGATGTTCAAAAGATGCGGAGGTGTATATATATGCTAGCCAGAATTTGGAGGTTGACAGTCCCGCCAGCATCGTCAACCACTGTCAGCCATCATTGTACCTTCAGTCATGTCAGCCATCATAGGCACCTTAAACTAACGATATCATAACCTGACATCATCGCGTATATGAGTGATATGGATGATTGCTGGATGTCACCAGTAATCAAATTCATGCCATAACATTCTTCATCGCTACCGAACTTACAACGATATTGTCGATAATGGAACGCTCACGATCCAGGTTCCCTTGCACCTCTTTCAAGGCCGACTCCGAGTCCAATTTATAATGCTGGAAAGGATATGAGATTCTTGATATCGTATTAATATGTTATTACACACCTTTTTGATAATTGACCAATCCGTCATTTTAACCAGCGCTTGAAAAGGAACCATACACCCTTGGATAACGTCGCACATGCGACGCTGTAGATCAGGGGTATCTGAGACATCTACACGGACAACAATGAGTGTGGTCGACTCATCCGATACCCCATATCGTCGGATGGCTTCAGTGATCTAAAGACATTTTTAATAGTGAAATTAAACAATCATCGAGTAGATGGCTACGCGTACATTATTGGTGGGGTTCAGTGCCCATAGTATCTCTGAGTGGACAGTTTTAGTCCGAAGTTGACCCTGCGCCTCTGACAAAAGCGCCTGATAGATTGCTGTCTGGAGGTGAAGTGGGCTTGATATCTGGGACACGTAGTCAGTAACAATGCATAAATACCGGAGTCGACATTTCTACCAGCCGTGCATCAATGAAGGCGAAGTTGACAGCTTCACGTTCAGTATTCCCATCAACACCGAGATTTCTAGCGGCCTGAACAATACGAGACCTGATGGCGGCAGCGTTCGTTACATCATCGAATAAAGCCACATGAACAACCGCATGATTAAACTGAGAGTAGTAGTATGTCTCCATCGATCATGGCAGTGAGCAAGAACCAAACAATACACACATAGCCATCTTGCATTGTCATCATAAGCGCTTAGCACTCACCACAACCTCACTTTTAACTGCCATCATCAAGTCATACATATTCTTGCCTGAGGACTGCTATTAGTAGTCTGGATTCCATGCTGGCATGAGATTCACTTCTTTATCTTCGTCATTGTCACTTTTCACAACATGGTTTGTACTTCAAGCCGCTGCCGCCCCGGCGGCAGGCTCACAGGTCCTGACCCCTCAAGATTTCAAGCAGACCATTGCAGATGGTGTTTGGTGCGTCTTTTTCGTAGAGCCCCTTATTTTTTTTCAACAAGGAGAGTAGGTTCATCGAACATTTTTCCCCATATTGTCGGCATTGTCGCAACTTTGAACCGACATGGAACCGTGTAGTAGACAATTTTGAGAAAGAGAAACCCGATCTAGGGATACACCTGGCACAGGTGAATTGTGCATTGAATGGAGGTGAGCGAGCTCTACAAATTTTCCGGGCCACTAATAGACCTTGTCAATCGCGGAAGACTTGTGCACCGAGAACGGTGTTACAGGATACCCTCAAATGAACCTCTATCGAAACGGGCTGTTTGTAGAGACCTTCACTAAAGATCGCGACTTCGATATCCTTGTAGATTTCCTTCTTGCACGTGCTGAACATACCGCAAATCCCTTGTCATCCTCTACTGCGGTTGAGCAGGAGGAATTGGTAGCTGAAATCGTTCCTGTAGACGAGAATTCGGTGGTCCATGTGTCGCAGGCAGAATCCAACCCTTTAGGAGAGGTGATATCCTTAACTAGCGAGACATTCGACAACTTTGTGTCGCAGGCGCCTACATTTGTCAAGTTCTTTGCACCGTGGTACGCTGCATCAATTATAGACCAAAATTTGTCTTAACAGCCGTTTGTTAGGTGCGGACACTGTAAGAAACTTGCTCCAACGTGGACGCAGGTTGCTCGTCGCATGCAGCACAAGCTCAATATCGCTGAAGTCAATTGCGATGAGTTCAAGTCGCTATGCTCGAAGCAAGGGGTCACAGGTTATCCTATGCTGTTCTACTATTCTCACGGAGCCAAGACAGAGTACTCAGGAAGTAGAAAATACGAGCCACTTGTGGCTTTCGCTGACAAGGCAGCATCTCCGTAAGGACAAATTTTCCGGAGTCATAAGGCGCTTTTTAATGTCTGCTCCAGGACCATGCAACCAATAAGTGCTCATGATCTTGACAAGGTTGTTCATGAAAATCCTGTTGCGTATGTCCTACTTTCTTCATCACATGAACATATTGTCGTACGTGCACCGCATTATGTGCCTTGTTTAGTACTGACAATATTTCAGAGTGAGGTCACTAAAGACTCGCAGTTGCTCCTCGGGTCGCCCCCGGTATTTGTATCATCTTCCAAGGAACTCTTTGCTCGCTATGACATCCCAGCGACAGAATCCTGGGCCATCCTAGCATTCAAAGATCATGACTCAAAGGAACCCACCTCAGTCTTTAGTCCATCCAGTTCTGACACACTTAGCACTTGGCTATTCGCCAACCGCCTCCCAACCTCCCTCGAGCTCTCGCGTGATGTATTTCAACAGGTAATGAATGCTCCACATAACCCACTCGTTGTGATCGCTGCGACGCCCAACGACGTTCAAAATGATGTCTCATCGAAGTTGGACGATATTGCAAAAAAGTGGCGCCTGCGCAAGAGCTATGTTGGGAAACAAGATGTGGTATTCACGTGGATGGACGCTGATCAATGGGGAAGTTGGATGAAGAGTATGTACGGTGTGAAGGTCAAAGAGCAGCCGAAGGTGGTGGTTGCTGATCATAATGTGAGTAAATTGTAATTCCTGTTCTTTTCATGTATCATAGCTAATAATTGGATAGCGCCTCATCTATTGGGATAGGGATACTACTGGACAGCCCATTCAGCTAAACACCGTCAGCATATTCTCTGCTATTGAAGGAATTTACGACAGCAAAATACGTTCCAAGCACTCGGAGAACATCCTAGAGCGCTCTCTTCGGGTATGCGCCACTACGTCGTTATCAGCTCCCTCGCTCACAACTGCATACACACAGGTCTTCAACTCAAGTCTCACAAGCACTGAGGGTTTCATCATCGCCCATCCATACATGGCTGTCCTGCTGATTCTTGGATTTTTGGCAGCGGTTGTTATGGCGATCAAGAAACTTTTGGATGATGATACGGATCTGCAGTCCGAGCATAGGTACATCAAGGGTGGTCGTCTAGATTGATTTATGGACCTTTTTCTCAAACTCAAACGTGAATTTACTAGGAGGGAGTCGGCGTGATTGTCGGTAAGCCCGATTGCAAGGCCAGAAATCGAAGCACTTCGGTTGTCAAACCATAAGTTTCGGTATTACATACATGCGTGCTTGAACATTGCACAGCACCAAATAAAGCAGCCGACGACATGCGACACGGCTGCCCACTTATGCACGCATTACGGATGGTTCATGCATGGCTGCAGTGCAGTCAGACACCCAATCATTCGTCTCAAGGCGGAACACGCGGAAGCCTCGAGGCAATCATTCTTCTTAATGAATCTTCTCTTAAGTACACCAGAGCCTCAAGGCTTTGCGTTAGCATCCTATCCCCAACTCTCCTATCATGTCACAGTGGGAATCATTACCAACATGGCTGCAAGTGAGTAAATTGGTCGTCTACTTGGTGACTATTGATGTAATTATTGTGGCCCTAGAATCAAGTCAAACAAATTGAACGAGGATCATTATCGTCCCTTGCGTCTCTCAAATCGCTCAACCGTTCTATCTCTTCTAAACAGTCCTCTGATCATTTGCGTCCTTACTTTCAAACTCTCATTCCTCTTTTTTTCGTTCATCTCGATCCAAGGCTCGTCCCCCATGAGATCACTCCAGATTCTGCACATTCAATTATGCTTGCTAAGGTGTCCATCATGGGCATTAGTTGCCTATGCGGAGAGAATCAAGGAGAATTACGTGGTGCACCCCAATTTCGTCAGAAGCTGTCCGATGCTATACATTCACATTGGAGTGGGGTATCTGCATGGGTTCAATTTTTCTACCATAATTTCCTCGTCCCGCGGGATGACCCAGTTGCACGCCTACACAGGATCTACAGTGTAACCTCGCAGGAAGCTGCCAGCACCTCAATACGGTTCATCTATGTGGCTAGCGTACTTCCCGGTGTTGTCGCGCATCTCTATCGAACAACGCCGGATATCGAGCGAATCATCATGGAACTCTGGTACTTGGTAACGGACATCAAACGCGAAGATTGCATTGTTGATCCATATCTTCGCCACTGGCGTCAGGACTTCAACATGCTTCGCGCATTCATGGCCCATGTAGTCACCTCGTGCGTGTACTATGAGCCTCCTAGCACTCCTCTTCCGCCTTTGACATCGCTCATCGAAGCCGCTGGAGGAAGGACCCCTATGGTTTTGGCTGCTCTCAAATGCCTACGTTTTGCAGGAAAGGGAGCGGCTCAGAGAGACCGCGACATGGTCAAGCATGACCTTGACCTTAGCCCCTTAAATACACTCTCATTGACGTGCAAGCAAACGCTCATCTTCATGTTTGCTACAAGCCAGGCAGACCCTGTCATTTGCGAACTCTTTCTCACACATTCCTCAATACGCACAGTTCTCAACACGCTGGCCGGAATAGGGACACATCCAGGTACAGAGCCTAACCTGGATCCTACCAATGAGAGCTTCTGTCAAAAGACTGCAACAAAGCGGGCCGCTATGGCTATTGGTCATCAGTATATCTCGTTCGTGCTGGCGTGTTCTAATAATCCCATTGAAACTGCCTGCCATGCCCTTCGTTGCCGTCTTCTGGAGGTCCTCCTGCGGAACTGTGTATTCCCCTCGGAAAACCGCGTGCACAAGTCCAGGTGGTCTGATTATGATATCAGGATTTTTGAACAGCTGGGAGGGGCGCTAATCTATGAGAGAGTCGTTCGTATTGCCTCGATGTCTATGCAATATATCGATTCTCAACGCCTTTATGTTCATGCCATGCACGATCCAACATTGTGGGGCTCGCTGTTGACCTTTAAAGAAATCCTTTCGCAACGTTGGAGAATTCTCTCTACGTTAACGCCGTGCACACGTCCAGAGTACGAACGAACCTGTGGAGGTCCTGGGGTATGAACTTCCCATTTCAAGTTTGCTCCATGCTGATACCGGTTATAGTGCATCAGTGCGAGTACCAGACTTCAACAGTGTGCTGGATGCCAGACCACGAAATACTGCTCAAAATCTTGCCAGCGAGCAGCATGGTCGACTGTGCACCGTAAGCATTGCAGTATCCTAAAGGCTGGCATTGGTGTGTAAACCGATATACATATATATATCCACTCTTGCTCACAGTTAGCAGGAATGGCCAAGGCTGGCAGGCACCTTCGGGCAAGTCTGCCGTTTATTGCATTAATTGAGGCAGCCGAGTTCGATGACGACAAGTGGCCAGGACAGCGTGCTCTACGACACAAACTGGCCACCGTTCAAGAAGAGAATCCAGCAGACGTTCATTCCTTGGTGATCGAGTTGGACATGACCGTACTCCCCATCAAACATCGCATACAACCCCTTCGGCAATGTGTCGGACAATTCCAAGACACAAATTGGATGCGGATCATCCGGGGCAGGCAGGCCTTACAGGGCAACAGTATACTTCCTATGATGACAATAATCACCACGATCGAGGGCGCTAAGAGAAGGTCACTTTTCAGTCCACGGACAGCTCTGCAATTAGCATTTGGGTGGCCGCCGTCTAAGTTCACTGAAGAAGTTCCTGGTATCCCACGCAGTGTTCTGTTCGATTACTGCACCAAAGTCTTCGCGGGTTGCGCTGACGAAGGGGATGGATCGAAATATGACCCCAAGAGTACCCGAAAGGATCTTACACTTGCGAATGGTGCTGCAGAGTGCCCGCGTATAGTTGGTGTTGAGGCCTAGGACAAGAGGGATGAAGGATTGGTGGTATACATGGGATGGAAATTACATTCACAGCAGACTGCACTGGCAGCTCAGTTCGCTGCACTTGCTGTACGTAGACCATTCATCATATAGCCGTCGATGAGCAAAATTAAACTTGCAACAGGTGACATTGCTATAGCTTCTGGATGGCTGGCCATCCAGTCAGAATTTGAGTCGGGTACTAACAAGTTGTGTAGTGCTATTGGCGGTTCTCTAAACTGGAATTTGAGGAGTACCAATTTTAATCATGTGTGTTGTAAAACTGGCCAGCGTGCCATAGATTATCATTCCCCTTGATGCAGGTGCGTGATGAACTGATTTTGTTAACACGTGACTAGAGACGCGTCGATCGGGTCTTGACTATAGACTACTAGGACTGGCTAGCAGTGGTCATTAAGATCTCGTCGCAGGGTATGACTAGTACTTAAACCTAGATTTGCGACGAGCTCGTCTACTTTTCCCTTCACATGCTCGGAGTCGAGATGGCCACAATGCTCTCTCTTGGCAGCACTAGCTGCCTCCGAGTCAGATTGCCAGATACGAAACGGCATTACAGATTCCTCCCGGGCAGATGCAACTTGAAGGTATGTACGTGTTCATCGCCAAACAAGTACGACTTCTCGATAATGAACGCTGAGTGTTAGACATCGACAACTTATAGTTTCTGAATCCCATTTTCTTGTGTTCTCTTTCGGAGAACAATGCCGGATGAACGTATTGTGCACGCAAGTGGAAAGTGACTAGTGACTAGTGTTTGACAAGTGGATCAATTACACACACAAGCCCAACAGGGCCTAAAAAACCTCCAAGCTGTTCATCAACCGTCACGTTCGGAGCAACTTGAAAAAATTCATCGCGAGGGTATGATACAAATGTATATATACAATAGTGTACACGAGTGTCATGCATGATGGTAGTGTCGCAATGAATGAATGATTAGTGAGCAGATGCTTTTTAGTGTTCCAATCATGGCGTCTAGAAAAATATTGCGCCTTCTGCTGGTTAGCCAGTGTTGCCGGGTCCGTGTTATAATCAAGCAGTGGACAATAGTAGTGTGATCAAGGAGATGCTGCCCATGGTGAGACGGAATGATCGCTCATGATGCCTCGTATCCGATTGTATACTGCAGCAGGGAATTGTCTTGACAGAAGTCAGTTTCAACCATACGAGCCGGGGGATATGGATGTACCTTTCCTGTAGCCGGGCCAGCAGTGCGACCGCTCTGTCGCGATAGCCATTACCTAGCTCTGCACGGAACATAGCTTCCCACGTAGATGGCTGGAAAGCAGGATGAATTCTCATCCACGTGTATTTGCTGTAATACTCACCTCGCGGTACGACAGGGATGGCGATGGGGACGTACGCTGATTGGAGCCTTCATGAGGAACATGGTTACCTGAGGCTGCGACGCCGCTGGGGGGATCCACCAAGTTCTCAAATATTCTTCGAGCTTCTTCAACGTCCCCGGCGGCAGCATAGCCCTTAATCAAGAGATTGGCGATGTATGCCGTCATATGTACACCAGACGACTTCAACTTCTCCATGTAGCTGGGTGCAAGAGCCATCTGCTTGTTGGTGACGAGCACATTGATGAGGGATTCATAGGCGACAGCATCAGGTGTTGGGATAGAGTCGAAGGTACTGATCGCCTTCCTCAAGTCCTTCTTCACGCAACCATATGCGTTGATAAGGGCAGCCCAATGGCTACCTTGAAGTACCACCGACCTATTGTTTCTGAGGAGCTCAAACACGCCTTCCATAGCGCTGACGTCGACCGGCTCAATAGTTCCATATGCATCAATGAGCAGCTGAAACGCACATTAAAGATGAGTAGATAATACAATTAGATAACATACCTTATATGTGTGCGCGGAAGGCTTGACACCAGCGAGAAGAAGCTGATCATAATAATGGAGCACCCTCTCACGATCAGGCTTTGTGTGCGCATACAGTTGCATCATCATATTGTAGGGTGGGATGCGAGGCTTGAAGTTGGGCTGCGAAGACATCTCCAAGAACAACTGCTCGGCAGACTGAGCATCACCGACACGCGCGCAAGCGGCTATGACGGCGCCGTATGTGATTGAGGATGGGCGGACACCAGGCGTAGCCTTCATCTGCTGGAACAGCTCGAGTGCGAAGTCAGCCTTGCGCGCTTTGGCCAGCTTGGAGATGATCGTGTTGTATAGGTAGACATTCGGCGTGCATCCAAGCATCTGCGCGTCACTGAAGAGAGCCATGGCATTCGAGGTGTCATCTGTGGTGTCCTTGACACATTCTATGAGAGATCCATAGGCATCAGGAGAAGGAATTCCGCCATTGGACGTAATGCGATCTCGATGCTGGAACGCGGCTTCCATGTCTCCGGCATGTGCGCATGCGATAATCATCTGGTCTTCGATTTGGAACCACGCCTGAGACTGCCACTGTTTGTTATCGATCGAGGATAATACGATTTGCGCGATGTCATACAGGCTATGCACCTTGTCGAGATCACCGACACGTCCAAAGCCGTTGATGAGCCGCCCCAGGGTAGAGGGATGAACGTACTTGCTATTGGCAATTCCGTCTTGGAGGCGGCGGTAGGCCCCATGGATCGTTACGGTGGGGTGCGATGGGAACCATTCATCGACGTAGCGGCTGAGCGTACCATCGACAACGATATCCTTGATGGGAGGATACATCTGCACCACAGGATTAGGCGACAAGTTGCGCGACTCGGTGGGCTTCTCGAGTGCGATACGGAAGTCAGATGACACCTTTCCAAAGAATTCATCCCGCTGCTCCTTCGAGTAGCCAGCATATAGCGCATCCGAAAGATTGGAGATGAGGCTTGCTTTCAATTTAGATAACTGGAGGTTTTGCTTTGAAAGTGCAGTGAGAAGGGGGATAAGGCCCTTGTATGCATAGTTTTTGATTGTGATGATCTGCTCCATATCGGTCTCTGCTGAAAGAACGGCGAGGGCACTCGACAAGAGTGCTTCATGTTCACGGAGGCCAATCGCATATTGCGACATGTTACCGCGGTTGCAGGTCGACATGTAGGTGTGTAGGTAGAGGACCGCCAACTCTTTGCTCAAAGAGACATTTACTTTGTTCGCTAGTTGGACAAGCCTGAGCACATCTTTGAAAGCCGGCGCATTCTTCTTAGCTCCGGATGTGCTGATGGCCCCAGATTGGAGGTAGTTGACATTGGCTTCGAGAACAAGAGTATGGTCTAAACGGCGCACTTCGAGGCCGTCGCGAGGGGCACATTCAACAAGAATGTCATAGAGCCTATTGAGATCTGCAATCATGCCCTCCTGAGCGAGGAAGTCAAGCATCACAACCCATGCAAGCTGGTCAGGGCGAGGGGGGACAAGAGAAGATTCATGCGGATGCCGGGCTGCTTCACCCTGCTGTAGCAGGCGGTCAAACCAGGACAGAGCACTTGTGACGTCTCCCGAGTAACAGAAACCAGCAATGATGGACGAGAACGTGGACGAAGAGGGCGAGGGAACCTCCGGCGAGAGTTCAGCGGGGTTGGCATTGCTGTCCATCATGGTTTCCAGGAGGCGGAGAGCACCTGCAGGCTGGCCACCACGGAAGTAAGCTTCAATCATTTTGTTCCAGACAAGTAGTTGTCCCCGAGTGATCGAGCTGGCTACGGCTGCTTCAGGAGCTGCGGAAAAATCAAGTCCTTTAACGCGGCCTGCCTTGCTAGCTTCCCTGAACTCTTGGAAGACCTCCTTAGCGCCCTGCAGATCATTTGCATTGGCGTACACAGAAAGCAGATTCAAGAAGACTTGAGGGCCAGGGAGGAAATCAGTGCGCGATTCCAGCTGCGCAAATACGCGAATGGCAGCATCCACATCAGCTTGGAATGCACATGATCGGAGAAGATTGGTGTATATCGCGAGAGGGAACTTGTTGCGTGCGCCAACGTTCAACGCCGCGTCAAACATAGACATGGCAGTGGCAAAGTTGTTCTCTGCCTTGAGCTGCTCAATGCGCTTCTCATCTGCTTCATTCAGAGCGACCTCCTGGCGACCAATAAGCTTGCGGCGCTTGACGCGACCATCAAGAACTCCAATAGACTTGTGGACCTCGTAATCGCGCTCGGTAAGAGCGAGAATAAGAGAGATGTAGGTGCGAACATTTGGCTTGAGGGAGCGTCGGATCATGTCATTGTATGTCTCGAGCAAGAGTGTAAGAGGTTCACCAGGGCGACGAGTTTCGTGGAGACCAGATAAGGCCATGTTGAACTCTGAAACCATGGGGTTCTTATGAGTTGTGCGAAGGATGTGAACCTCGTGGATGACACTGGCACCATCACCAGACCGCGCTGCCCGACGAAGAGACTGATACATTGCGGAAACTTTACCACTCTCATCGTCTGCGGCTGGGTCTGCCACGGACTGCGGGGCTGCGGGATCAGTGGGTATGGATTTGCCAGATACTGAAGGGACCAGAGGCGGGGGTAAATCATCAATGGAACCTGACGCACTCAGTGAGGCTGTGGAATTACGCCGTGTGAGAGCCCGCGAAGAATCAGAGGGAGACTCGTCGAGCGCTTCGCCGGATGCAGCGAACGTGTGTTTTGAACGAACGTGTAGTTGGACGGTGTGCAAGACACCTAAAGAGTCTTCTTGTCCATGCTCGTGCTCACTGAGTGTACCAAGAGAGAGACTGTGCCGACGGGTAATGGTACGCTTGGAAGAGCGGGGCTCGACGCGCTTGGGAACGATTTCGTCGCGCTCATCGCTCTGTTCAGAGTTCCCATCATGTGAGGTAGATGCATTTGCTTGTGTCACAGCACGCCCGGCGCCCTGGAAGCTATCAGAATCATATCAGATCTAAAGATCCACAGCAACTGACCGTATACCCGTTATAGAACCGACTACCTGCATTGAATTTTGCGCCGCCCGGGCCAGCACCATTGCTGCCCCAGCTTGAGCTGCCGGCACCAGTCCATGCTGTAGGGGCGCTTGGTGCAGATGACTGAAGTTGGAGTACGTTACGGAGGGTATGACCTGTCTGGTTCTGGACGGCGGCTACTGCACGAGAAGTGTGCAGAAAGAAGTGATTAGCGACCTTGGGGAGCATGGTCGCGATTGCGAGCCTGTGCTAAACGTCGCACAATTTGAGCTTGGTGGTCGTCGAGGACGACGAGTAAAGGAGTTGTTAGCACTTGGCCAGGTAGGAAATGTGGATCTAATGAATTTGCGATGATCCAATGAAAGTAAAAATTGTTACTCGGGTGATCTCGGGTTGGATGCGCGCGCGATTTGCCGTGACTCCATCATGCCGAGCATCAACGCAAGTCATATATAGTATCTACGCGGCAGTACACCTCAGTATCGAGTGATATATAATAGCTGACAGAGTCTGTGTCAGAGAAAAAAATCAAAGCTCTAGAAGTACCGCTACAATTAAGCTTCATGGCCATTGGCCATTCCGGCAGCCATGCCCACTGCCATTGCGTTGCCCATCTGCACCCCAGTCCCGTCTGTAGGCACGAAAACAGTCTTGTTGCCAAACGCTTGGACACGCGTGACTTCCACTCTACGCATCTCCATCCCGCGTGCGAATTGGTCGGTGACCTTGGCATCAGCCGCCGCTCTGATACTGACTGCTTGTGCGTCGGCCTCAGCGGTAAGACGGATAGCTTCCGCTTCTGCAAGAGCCTCGATCTTTGTACGCTCAGCTTGGGCTTTGGCAGCGGCAATAACACTATATGCCTCGGAATCGGCTTGCGCCTATTAAAAATGTTTGTTATGAACAGCTTAGAAAATAAATTGATACCGACATTACGGCTTTGAGCCTTAATGCGAGCAACAGCGAGAGCTCCTTCTTCCTGTTTGACTTTATTCGAGTTTTCTCGGTCGACATTCTGCAGCATATAAATGAGAGGAATGACTATGTCAAAGAGGATGAAACTTACAGCAGCCTCGACCTGCGCCTGTAACGCCCTTGTTGTAAGCTTGTCCATGGTTGACGCAATGTCTCCCTTGAATTCACGGTCGATCACGGCTAGAGTACGGTCAGCTCCAAATGTCACTTGTATTGAAACGCCCCACGCTTACCAAGATCCTTCAAAATGATTCCATACTCGAGTGCAGCCTCGTGCATCTCGTCCATGGCCCTGGTACGAAGAGCGTCAATGAATGCAGATGAAGGGTCCGAACCGTCTTCGAGGTTGTCAGGTCCAAGAGAGCGCTGCTTCACCATGGTGCCGTAGTCAACTACAGTGCGTGAGTCAAACTATCACAAGAATAATCGATGGACATACGATGAGCCACAATCTGCGTGAGGATGGACTGGGTTTTGTCACGGAGCGCATCATAGGGAGTGTTATAGCCATGTTTGGTAAGCTGCAGACGAAGTGAGCAATCGCTGACGAAAACCAATTTGTCGAAAGGCGCACCTTCAGGGGTTCCATTAATTGCCTAGCAGTTTTATGAATAACTCAAGTCATCAGATGCATCATTCTCACTGCTCACCATTTCAGATAGATCCTCAAGCCGACAGGCACTTGGTCTCTCGTGAAACTGGAGGCCAGCGACGTAAGATGGGGTATCAGTGGCCGAGCGAATTATTTACATATCCTTTGTGGGCAGCTCGAGCTGATTCTCGCCGAGCGTAAACAAACCACGCAGTGTGATGTTTGGATTTGTTATATAATGTTGTCCAGCAGGGAGTAACTCAAGATCGTCTCCACGCTGGAGAATGGCACAGTTATTTGCCGGGATGTTCAAGCTGTCATAAACAATCAGAACAAGAATGTTGGAAAGGGGAGCGGATTAACAATAATGCCACAACGTATTCCTGTTCTTTGCCTGAAGCGATGTGACTGCGCATCTTAATTTCATCAATCCTGATCGAGATTCAAATGAGCATCATGAACAAGATGGGATACAGAGGTACGTACGAGCCAAGGATAGCGTCTGTTACTGTGTCCTTGATCGAAGTAGACAAATGGGTCTGGTCGACGACAGCCAGAACGTCGTATGTTCCATCAATTGCGTACGCAACAAATCCTGAGTTTTTAACCACAAAAATGCGATTTTGTGGATCAGAAATGACGGCCGCTTGGTTCTGGGACACCTGAACGACTGTTAGACCTTGAAACTGGATCGCAGTGTCCGAGACTGATGGCCGCCTTTTAGTATGACATCGTGTAGAACATCAGCGCACGCACGTCCTTTGGTACCGCACCATTGACGAGTCCACCAATTACGGAGGGGGAATCCAGGGTATCGACCAGGCTTGGTCAATATCTTTGGGAGACCACCGTGATTGATTAAACCAAGGAAACCTGGAGAAACTTCCCTACCGGTCCACGAGACAGGGACCTAGTAGTGATAATTTGATGTAAACCGCAAATGTCACGCTGAGAAATTCAAGTTCACCTTGCTTGACAAGAGACCCGTTCGCCCGGACTGTTGTAGGTTAACGCGGTGAATACCAGAATGATGTACCGATCAGGGTACTACTCACGTCTCGAAGTTGCCTGTCAATTCTCTCTAGTGCAGCAATCATGCCGTCCTTAGCGATGGGTACGAAAAACGGACGTTCTTCTAATGCATAGTCTGCGGTTTTGGAGAATTCGTGCAAAGACCCCCTTTCAAGTTTTTTGGGATTCGTGCCAGTCGAATGATTGTCATGGCTTTCGTCGATCTGGTCCGATTTCTTGAGGTCTTCGTGTTTTAGTACAGGGTAGGAAGGACCACCAACGACGGTGTCGGCATCTTCTTCGTTAATTCTGCTCATTTAGTTAGTCGATCTGAGGTTCTTGTTGAGGTCGTGTGTTGGGATACATGATACTTGCAATCCCGTATATATATACTAAAAAATAGGGGATGTGAAACTGTGGGCGCTGTGGTGACGGGGCCATCCTAATAATCATTGTGAAGGTTGCTTTGGGTGTCTCCTGTTCAACGGTCCAGTTCAGTGTCCTATTGTCTCCCGTCACCTCCCATTGTGCCCCGACTCTTTCATTTTTTTCACAACCTTCTGTTTTATCTCCTGTCACCACATTTGCACCACATTGTCTCCCTGTCTGTAATTGTACCATATGTTCCATTTTAATTTTGTTATTTACTGTATGTATACAGTTACTATAACAATTACAATAGGGAAAACACTCGAATCTAATCACTTATCTGTTGTCCCCACATGTTTTTTTTTTCATTATTTGATGTCATGTACATACTATATACAGTCACCAAGGTCAAATCAAGGTCGTGCTAAGTTGCCAAAGCGCAAACCACGCGGGCGCCCGAGTCTTCTTGAAACCGTCCTCCTTTACTTCTTAGCTCGCAACATGTCACTAGTAAGTATGTACAGGCAACAAGGCAACTACTACTTCGGCCTCATCACATGACACGCCAGTCCTGCGACAAAACATCTACCCAAGTGTGTGTCTCATCCTCTTCGGCAGGTTCTGTCACATCCATCAGTCCACTGAATGAAACTTGAACAGGCCGCTGTAAACGGGACGTAGTGAGATGTGTGGAAGATACGGATATCACGCGGGCGACTGTCATCAGCATCTCGGGAGTCCACGTCATAGGATTGATGGCAAGAGCCTGAGCGGGCAGATGAGCGTTCCTGTGCACTTTACTGATGAAAGAAGCCTACCTTGTATGCAACAATGTTGTCTACTGTCACTTGTAACGCGCTAGTGATTTTTGGAAGTAAGTCCCACTGCTGGTCCGCACGAAGGTAAAAGACTTCGTCTGGGTTTGCCATCGACACTTCAGCCGAACCGTAATCGAGACTGAAATCGGCGGTGCACGATTCATTGTCGTAGGAAGCCCTGGCAAGCTCCTCTTTTGATCTCCATTTCTTCTTCGGTCGTTTACCTTCCTCTACATCTACACTCGTTACGAATATATTCGATGGCAAGCTATTCCGTTCCGAAGGAGGAATCAGCCTTGCGTGCTTGACGAGAGGCACTGCAACCTCTTCTAAAGTTGAAGTTCCAGCAGGTACAACCTTATCTGGAGGCTCAGCTTGTGCGGGGGCCTTTTCAAGCTCCGAAAACACAATCTTTGGAGGGAGGGGCTTGTCCATAAGCTGGCGGAAATTCTTTTTCTTATTTTTATTCCGCAGGGACACCATCATCACGTTGGGCTCAGACTCGGGCCCTGCATCTGCAACATAGGCTTCAGAAGAGGTACGGATTGAGGAGTTTTGCTGAGTGGAAAGGGGTAGGACAGTATTAGCACCGGATATGGGTGCTAAAGGTTTGTCAGGAGGTTGATTGTGCTCCGCCACACGTTTTCGTCGTCTGCGGAGATTGCGATTGCGGGTGGAAGGCTTACCGTAACCCGGGGGGACAAACGAGATGCTAGTGGATCTGCGTAAGTGACGAAGAGAGTCAAACAGTTCTCGTACTTGTCTTGCACAGTTTTTGATTTTGTAGTTGCGTTCATGCGCTTCCCTGACTCGGAGGGCTGCCGTAAGGGTTTTGGAGCCTCATCCGTGTTTGAATCGGAGTCCGAGTCTGAGGAACTGGATGAGTCGGATAAGCTGGATGAGTCGTCAGATGAGTCAGATGAGCTAGAACTCGAGGATGAGCTGGACGAAGGTTCCGAAGATGTAGATGCACGGCGTTTACGCTTCTGAGTGGCAGGCAAGGGCACCCTGTTACTCGACAAACCAGCTTGGGATGTTGCTACTGCACGTTTGATACTGTCAAGGACATGAGCTCACCGCAGTAAATGGCACACTTTTATGCTCACCAAACAGCGTCCCCGTCGCGTAAAATCGATATAGGACTGTCGTCCAGAAGGTCATACTCGTCCATCACGAGAGTAATGTTATCGGCTTGCATACCAATGGGCAGCCGTGCACATAGCGCGCGTTTGAGTTGCGTGATTGTGTGGGCCTCATCGTCTAGAGCAAACCATGCTTTGAACGGGCCCAACGGATGAATTGTCGAGATTTTGAGCCGCATGATGACAGCGACAGTTTAAACACCGAGCTTACGTTGAACCTCCGCAACATCATCATGATCATGATATTCCTTCAGAATGATCAACGCCTAACGTTTATTTTTTGCAGCTTGCTCATGTCTTAGAGAACGTTCGTACATGTACAGGCCTTGAGACTAATAAATGTAAATGTCAAAAATCAGTCGGTAAAAGTAGGAAAATCTTAATGATGAATAGTCTAGAATCTAGATGTCCCACGGGTGTATTTACTTTATGCACTTACTTCTCCTCAAGCCACGTCGACTTTCGTTCAAACTCGTTTCTTTCTATTTTTTGGACGGACTAGCACTTAATCGTTTGTCGCTAATCTGCGGCAATGGCGAACTATCACTATGATGAGGCAGGCAATATGGCCGCCTATTTCGTCATTTCTGTCCTTGTTATTATTCTGCTGCCTGTTACACTCTCATCACTTGCAAGCGTGTCTTCCAGTGAGCATGTTTCGTTGTTCTTGCGAATTTGACTAAAAAATGTCCAGAACCCCCAGAGCTGGATAATGGGTGCCAATGCACACCCTGTATACAGCGTAGAGCCGACGTGAGGAAGCACCAGGGTGGCTCCCTGCTCCGACCAAAGTTTACCCCAAAGTGAGACATTTGCACGGTTCTGAATGCCACTCACGCTCTAAAAGGGCACTATTAATCACCGTGGGCTGGGCTGCTGTCGCCTTCCTCTCATTCAAAGTTGCACATGCAGAAATAGAAAACAAGGTCTATAATCCATTCGAGATCCTTCAAATCGGCACGGTATGTAGAACACAATATACCCGCTCTCTTTGGTTGCTCATCTCATGCAGGGAGCAACGGAGAAGGAGATCAAATCACGTTTCAAGGAATTATCACGAATATAGTACGCGTCTGAATTCTTATACTATGCATGAAGCGTACAAACTCATCATTCTCAGTCATCCCGACAAAGTCAAAGCAACCATTAATGAGACAGTAGAGGACATTGCTAACCGTTTCGTGGACATTACCAAGGCGTATAAGTCGTACGTCGTATGTCGAATTCGTAGTCAGGTGTGATCCCACTAACACCATTCAAGGTTAACAGACGAGACCATTCGCCGCAACTGGGAACTTTTCGGACATCCCGATGGCCGACAAGAAGTCTCGATGGGCATTGCTTTGCCAAAGTGGGTTATTGAGGGCAAAAACAATATCTGGGTCCTCGGTGTATATGGCATTCTCTTCGGTGGCGCACTCCCAACGCTTGTGGTATGTTCCCCGCAATCGCCTCACCTTGATTGGTCCTTACAAAGCATAGGGTCGCTGGTGGTTTGGTAACCGCCAAAAAACAAAAGATGGGATTAATGCAAAGACCGCCGCTGCGTTCTTCAAGGCGCTCACGGACAACAGCGGCATGAAGGAGGTCATTAGTGCGCTGGGCCAGGCATACCGCTGGGAGACTACGTGGGCAGGCACTGCAGTTGGATTAGAGGAACTCGAGAAACAGATCGATGAAAAAATGGGCGATCAATGGAGGGAGGTAAAGGATCTCGTGGCTCCTGATGGAAAATGTGAAGGGACCAAGCAGCGGGCATTGGTATTGTTGTATGCGCACTTCTTAAGGTTAAAAATCAACGATGAGGCGCTTAAGCAAGGTAGGTTTGACTTTCAGGATGGGATGACGTTTCTGATCGTTTGCGCGTCCAGAACAAGCCAAGTTATTATTGCAGTCTCCGATGCTGCTCAACGCACTGCTAGGAATCTCGGCTGCACGGAGTTGGTTAGCACCCACCTTGATGGTGATGCGTCTGCATGCCTACGTCACGCAAGCTCTTCTCCCTGGAAAAACTGTTGCACCACAAGCTCAATTACCTGGCTTCGATGGTGATGCTGATGAACCAGAAGGGAAAGACCTTGCCTCGTTCATATCACGACTCGAGGACAATGGAGACATTCGGAAAACGGAAGCACGGAAGGCTGTCGAGGGTTGGAGTCGGTTGGATGTTGTGGATATGTCTTTCAAGGGTTTGTTCTTCATTGTGATCATCAACTCGGTACTTATTTCACTCTAGTTATCGGTGAACGCTTGGTCACACCATCATCTATCGTTTTCCTCCTCGTTAAACTGCGTCTTCGTCAGCCACTTCAAACCGATTTACCCTCGTCTGTTTCGGAAAAATCTGCAAAGGCCATCCGGGAGGATAGGGAAAAAGACGACAAATTTTTGAACAACCGAAAGGATGCGGAGGATATCGAGGGGGCGACACCTGTGTGGGCTCACGCACCTCACTGGCCAGGGGTCTGTCTTTTCCTTTGGTGTCATCTCTGCATGTCTGATTGCAACATTCACAGCTGCGCAAGCCAGGCTGGTGGCTTGTCCTTGCTGATGACAAGTCGAACAGAATTGTTGTTCCCCCAATGAAGATCTCAGACGTACCCGCATCGAGCCCCGGGAAGGAACGTGACTACCGCTCCTACAAGTTACAGTTCCAGGCTCCCCCCAACGTGGGCTTGTTCACTTGGAAGGTATACCTGGTCAGCGATACGCTTGTAGGTGAGGAGTTGTGCCGTGACATTTCGGTAAGTTCTCGTTTGACTTTGCAGTGTCGCGATGACTGATGTAGCACGCAGCTCAAAATCGATGACATATCTGCACTCAATGCGGAGGAGCAAACCGCGGAGGATGAGATTTCTGATCCTGAGGAGGATACATTGGCCGGTCAGATGGCTGCAATGCGCGGAGGAACTGTAAAGCGCACAGCTGCGCCTGAGGACAGCGAGGACGAGAGTTCGACCGATGAGGAGCAGCATGGTGATGATAGTTCAGATAGCGACTAGATGTTGCATATCTTGTCTGATTAGATTACACATTTTGGTATTTTATCTGCCTCCCTTCCTCTTTACGGTAGTAAAGCCATCCTCATCGATGTCTAGTACTTCCTTTGCATGGTCAAGCAGCTGTGGGGCAATCTCCTTCCCGAAATCTTCGCTGTCGCTTCCACTTTCATCCTCGTTATCACCATCGCTATCTTCCCAATCACTTGCACTCCCTGCATCCACTTCATATTGTGGCATTTTCCCTTTCGTCCGATCCGCTTGCATCTCCAGGTCCTTGACATATCCTTCCTTTCCCTCTTTCGCATCGTTCCACAAACGCACAACATCTCTAGCAACGTCGAACGCGCTTCCATCCTCGAGCGCAACTTCAAACTCGTCATCCATGATCTGGAGCAGCATCGTTTCTATGTATTCGGTGTCTGGTTCTGGGAGCGTGTGTGATGAATGTATGGGGGTTGACTGATGCGAATCGAAAGCCGTCAATGAAGCAGATGCCGATGGAAGGCATGCTTCAAATTCATCTATGATGATACCCGCTAACCAGCGCTGTTTTTGTGCGCTTTGCGGACCTCCCCAATTTTGGTGCACAGCAATGCGAAGAGCTGGCCATAGCGCGAGGCGGGCTAGTATGCCACGCGCGAATAAGACTGATGTAGGTGACGCGTCTGAAGCCATCGCAAATGGTGAAAGATGAGTTGGATCGCTTAGTAAGCGATCTCTACTTGTTAGTGCGTCAAAGAGTAACCGCAACGCTTCACATGCAAGAAGACATCGTGAATCGATTCAATACTATCTATACAGGGTACCGGCGTAGCGCGCTAGCGCTCATCCCTGATTCATTTATAAAATTTTGCAATCAATAAGTACTGTAGCTACAACACATACATCGAATACAAACACAAATCACAGAATCATTTACGTATGCAAACACCCTTGGTTTGCAAGCTGAAGGCCTGACAATCGAGCTTGAGTTTCCACTGCAGTACTGGAAATGTTGCAGGCCCACTGTATCGAATTGGCCGAAGTTGAAACCCCTCGTAGACGGACAGGTCGCTAATCTACTCAAGTCACCTTGCGTGCCTCATCTCCTATTATTATCCTCGAAGATGAGCATCACATGCGATGTGATAATACACATGTTCGTATGTCGAGCAAGGCACATTGATTGCCAGAAGATGCTAAGTAGTGGGACATCTTATCATTGCATTACAGGCAATCTGCTCGCCTTCGGATGTTGCAATGACTCGTTGAATTACAATCACAGGTTGGCGAAAATCGTATTAGCTCTCATCTTTTCGTACGTAGTCAAAAATAAGTTCAATTGCTTGTGGCTTTCTGCATGCGCCGTGGCGGGGCGGGAATGGTAGCGGATAACCTACCCGTCGATACTCGTCGGATTTGCATTTTTCAAGCCGAACTGACCGCAAAGCCTTTTCAAGGCACAAACCGAACGAGAATCCCGTCCAGGTACCTCTCTATATTTATTATTTCCGTCTCGAAAAGTGTCGGTGTTGATAAAGATCTCAAAACGAATCGATTAAAATCCAGAGCCATATTGTTGTCGACAATATATCGTTACACGTGTCTCCATCGACTCTCGTTGAAGCACACGCTCAGCGGCCGTCCGGTCTTGGTTCTAATAATCACAAAGATCAGCTCAAGTCATACTTTGTTGAAAAACAATACTCACGCGACCATTGTACGCTCAAAATTAGATTATCATAACCTTTACCGTTTAGTTTTTCCATTGCCCGCTGGGCAATAGCGCGCTCCTCAAAGGACACAAATGCAAAGCCCTTGCCAATACCCGTCTCTCGGTCACGGCCGACGTAAACCCTCGCTACACGCCCGAATGTACCGAAAAGCTCGCGAAGATCGGATTCTTGCGTGTCTTCAGAGATATTGGTGACACGGAGTGTGGGGAGGTCTTCGCGAGAGCCGCCTGGGCGTCCCATGGATTCACCAGGACGAGAAGCACCACCACGCATTGATGGTGGTACATATTTTCCGCCAGTCGCCCCGCTGGCTGCAGGAGCAGGTACGTCGGCCGCATCATCAGCTGGCGGTAGGTCTGTCCGTATCCGCGTCAATAAGGTCGAGCATTAAGTGAATATGGAAAAATACTAACCAGCAGTTTCGAGACCAGCGAGAGAGTCCTTATATGGACACTTGGCAGTAAAGTGATCGCCTTTGCAAAGACGACAGATAACCTTGCCTGCACCGGCCTTTGCAAGTTCGGTTTTGATATTTTGCTCGGGTGTCACCTCCGGCTCAGAGGACTTTTATAACTGTCAGTCTGATCCAAGAGCAGTGAACTTATAAACAAACCTTGTTGCCTGCACTAATTTTCAAAGTCACATTCTCTCCTACTGTGGTCGTCGCTCGATCTGGCCCTTCCTTGTTCCCTCGTTCCTTACCAAACTTGGCCCATTTCTTGCGTTCAGCAACTGTGTGCTCGACGACGGATTTTTGAAGCGTACGCTTTATTTTACGGGTTATCTTGCAGAAATTTATCAGTATATAGGATTAAAAAAACGCCGACATGGAAGATGGTACAGATGAGACATAGCATGCAGACCGCGAGATAGACGTACCTTGACTTTCTTTCCCTCATCATTTATAGCATACTCGATGGTGATACGGATGCCATTCTCATCCACGTAATCCTCAATCTTTGGTTGATCTATTTGAGAACGTTAGACTGCGATGTGATTGTGGACGCGAGGGTGGGTATTCACCAAGCTCGTCAACATCATCTGCCCAGGAAGTTTTGGGTATACTGTGAAAAAATTGTAAACTTGACAGTCCGAACCCTGTAAACTCCCAACCTACGTTGCTGCCGCCATGTTATCACTGAATAAGTATGTTCCTGGTGCTGCATGGACTCTTTACAGAATAATGGTGGCAGTGCTGTCCACGTGATCGGAATTTTGCAGCCTCATCTACAAGATTACTAGTCTCCACATCGCCCTCGACGTCCCCAAGCTCACGACATAATCGCCCTCTTCAATGGTAAGTTTTGTCTTGCACATGTTATGGTTAGAATACGCTGCAGGATCTGTTTGAAACACCAACAATCCGAGTCCAAATGGTGGATTGATAACCCGCACTTTGGATGTAGTACCTCTATCGTCACAACCGCTAACGCTTTGCGATGCGCAGGCCTCATTAGAACTTGCCGCAACTTACGCTGCACTTATCCTCGCCGATGAGGGTATTGAAATTACCGTGCGTATCTTGCAGGTTTCACATCCATATTTCTCGTAGCTCAAGAAGCATATGCAGGCTGACAAAATACTCGCCTTGACTGACGCTGCCTCGGTCGAGCTCGAGCCAATCTGGGCAACTCTTCTTGCTAAGGCTTTGGAGGGAAAGAATGTGAAGGATCTGCTATCAAACGTCGGTGCTGGTGGAGGTGCACCGGCTGTCGGTGCACCCGTTGCTGCTGCCGCTGGTGGTGCTGCTGCCGCTGAAGCACCAAAAGAAGAGGAGAAGAAGGAAGAAGCAAAAGAGGAGTCAGATGACGATATGGTACGCGCTGAAGTCTCCCTTTCCAGTCACGACAGGGTGCTGATGTTCGTTCACAGGGCTTCGGGCTGTTCGACTAATCTGCAGTTTTCCTTTATTATGTTATTCATCCACTGCATACGTCACATGGGTTCACTCTCTACATCCTGCGTTGTATCCCTCGCGCCACTTTGTGCTACGCACAGAATTCAACATCTGAAACCCATCTGGATGATTGCTTGAGAACGATGAGAGCTTACTGATGATATAAACCTCATCCCGCAGTTGTCCTGCAGTCCGTTCAATTAATTGCTGTTGGTACAATACGTCACTCAAGCCCAAAGTAATACCTGTGGTTGGAAAGCAACTGATCCGCAGGTTCCTCGTAGTCGAAACTCGAGGACGCGGTGTTATTGAAACTATGCGTAGAAATACAAGGGAAACATAGTACTGAGGACCGTGACCATCATGATTGCATATTCAGGACAACAAATTGATTTCGTCAGTTGCCGTTGACAACACTGAAGGTGATGACCAGCGGCCGGAAGGAGGGTGCAGGACAGGAAAACCTAGGGAGGGACAATTGACGAGAATCTGGCTAGATAGCATGGCATTCAAAGGCGTGTGTCCGCCTACGGTACTTCATGTGCACGGCGAACAAGGCGATCTGTCGCGCAAGGAAAAGGTTTGGTTTGAGGAACAGGTGAGGGACCGTGAAGGAGCGGTTCAAATGATATGATTAGAATAATTATACGCGTTATCAATGGTTTGCGTTCGGTCTTTCTGCTCCAGTTTATAAGGTGTGGCCGCGAACACAGGTTCTAGTTCTACTATGAATGTTCAAATTTTGGTGTAATCACTCGTTACTGACGTGTTTTTTTCTTCATTGTTCGGGCAAGCAGCCTCACAAGCATGGGTTCGATACTACCTGACATTTCCATAAATAACAAGCCACGGCTTAGTTTGCGCATACAGCTCTTCTTGTACAAACGTTGGTAGATATATAGAAAAATAAGGTACTTAGCCCGGTGGAGAGATAACCTTTATAACGCATCTTCAAATAATAATCTTCGTGGTTTGCTTATGTGAGGCGATGGTGAATATAAAGCAGGCCTGGGAAAGATACCGTCAGGAGTATGAATGGGTCACAGACTATGATCACACTTACATTGAAGTTCCGCAATTTGCAGCTGCGTTGCCCATAATAATACTTTCTGATACACCAGCGATACTGTCGTTCTTCCCGAAGGCTGCTGCATCAAACAAATGGTCCGTCGTCTTTTCGAATGAGGCAAGCATCAGAACGCTGTCCTTCATTTTTGCGACACCAAAGCGAGTGATACCAAGAACCTCTCCCTGTGCGCACAATTAGTAAGAGAAATCGATATTGCACCGCACTCGTACTTTGTAGCTCATGACATCGCCAAGCAACATAACATGACGGGGGTCAATGCTCATTCCGTGGCTCTGCATGGTATACTGGATTTCGTCGATTATGGTCCGTCTCGCTGCTTCAATCCCCAAGACTTTTGCTGACTCGATTACATGGTTGGAAGTTGTAGCCTCGCCAACAATCCCTACATCTAGATAAGCAAATGACGACTAGTTTGAAGAACAGAAAGGCCTACCCTCAGTGGTCATGACCCTCTGTAGTCCGTAACCTTCTACAAGTAGTTCCTTGTCTCCCTTTTTGCCCTTAACGTCGTCCTTCTCTTTGATGTTAATGACGGCGCGCTGAATAGTTGGCACTCCCTGTGGCAATGGTTCAGATACTGATTACGGCCAAGACCAAATGATTGACCTTGACTACCACATCCGACAAAACTCGTTTCAATTCTTGCAACTTGTAGTATTTGTCTGTTCCATCAATATAGATGCGCAAGCGGTTTCTGCGAGGAATAACTGTAATGGACTATCGACAGTAAGTTTTGTGACAACATATAAATGACACGGATCTCACTTCTTGTTTAATCTTGAGCTTTCTCGTGGCTACGATTGCCCACTTTATATCGTCCAAAGTGAGTTCAAGCTGTCGCGACAAGTGAGCACACATTGATAGATATGTTAATGAACTGACCTGGAGCTTCTGAATGGTATCCATATCTATAATTACACCAATATAAGTGTACTCTGGCGCCCATGCCTCTTCAAAAACAGCAGCAATCTGCACGAAATTCAGAATGACATCCTAGGCTCATAGGCTGAAAATGTCTTACATCGCCCAAATGAGTTTTTTCAAGGCGGCCCTTGACTATACGCGCAGAAGGCTCGCTGTTAGGAGTGACGAGCTTGCAGCTAATGATGGGCGTGCTAATAGTCTTGGATGCATTAATGATTTCTTTGATTCGCGGAACGCCAAGCGTGACGTTCATCGAAGCGACCCCAGCAAAATGGAAAGTTTTGAGGGTCATTTGTGTCCCTGGTTCTCCAATGGACTGAGCACCAACTGCACCCACAGTGGAACCTGAACTGCACTCAGTTTTTCCGAAGGTAAACTATATAGACTCCACTTACCGGGCTCAATCCTGGCTTTGACGTACTTTTTCCAGCACAAGGCAAGAAAATGCTGGAGCTGAGACTCAGTAACTTTGGCCTTGTTATCTACAATAGCCTTGGAAGCGGCTAAGGAATGTGTCAGAACGCAGAGAGCAAATGCATTTTCTGTGCAAACCTGAAGCTCCCATAGACAAGTCGGTATCACGATCCCATTCATCTGAGCGCTCCAGAGCCTCAAACATTCCCTGGCTTTTGCGCATCTTAGCGAGATGATGAGCGATATGCTGAACGATGAAGTCTCGTATAGTATCAAGATATGTTGGTGTACACTCGCTGGTGAACTTCGGTTTCCTGAGCTCTAGATCGACAAGTTCCACGATCTCGAAGGGGAGTAAACCACGACCACGACGGTTTCCTATTGCCTGCAAGAAAGTGAGACATCTGAACCAGATAGACAGCAATTTTCGGTACACACCAAAGCATGCGTCCATGTCCGCTCGAACTCGACTGGCTGCGCGTCACCTTCAAGACATGCAGGATCCAAGCCATCATCACCATATCTGAATTGTACAACGCCGCCTGTCGAGTTGCGCACTGATAGATCATATTGAGTGGTCAGATCTTCTAGTGCCTTCATCAAACGTCGCTGCATGTAACCGGTCTCAGCGGTCTTCACCGCGGTGTCGACCAAACCCTCACGACCGGAGATGGCGTGAAACAGGAATTCTGTCGGTAGAAGACCGCTGAAAAAGCTGTTTCTGACGAAACCTTTGGATGGAGGTTCTTTCGACTTCTTCTGGAAATGCGGTAGAGAACGATCTTGAAAACCATCTGGAACACGGTGGCCCGCAATGATTTGTTGACCGACACAAGCAACCATCTGAGAAACATTGATCACGGAACCTAGCGACACTAAGCGACATTAACAAAAACGGAATCCGAGGGACAAACCTTTAGAACCACAAGTTGCCATGATTAGAGGTGCGTTATGTCGACTCAGCTCCTGCATACAAATGTCTCCGACCTTGTCCCGGACTCTTGAAAGGATTCCAGATATCATAGCTTCAAGTGTTTGCTCTTGGTTGCATCCTGGTTTGTTCTCCAGCTTCCCCTTCTTTGCCTGCGTAATGAGGTTTGTACATTCAGCGTAAGCAGCCTCGACCATTTGGTTCTTCTTTGATGCAAGGATAGGCCCTGGAATGACATCGTTGATTCCGAGGGAGAAACCGAAGTTGGCTGATAGAAAATTAAAGCGTGAAACGTGTCTGATTGACGATGAGACGCACCCAACCAACGAGCGCACAGTTTTGCTACACGGTTCATGGCTGCGGCAGCTTCATGTGGGCCGTAGTCCCTCATGATTATCCCGAATATCGACTTCTTCTTCCCGCTGCCGACGATGGCTTTATCCATGACACCACACATAATTTCGCTATTGACGATGACAAGCCAAGCATCGTTCGGAGACAGATCTGGGGCTGGGTCTTTGATGGAGGGGTAATGTTCAGGTTTCAACTTTTCCGGTTTATTGCACTTGCATTCAACGTTTACAAATACGTTGGATTGCTTGTTAGGACGCATGAGAACGTTGAAAATCTGTTTGCCTGTCCAGAGTCGTATAGGCTTCCAGATCGTCGGTGGGGGTATGTCAATCTGTAGGTCGGCATCGGCAAAATAGCAACATATTTGTGTGAACTGGCGACGGTCGAAGAATGTATCTTTGCGGGTCATCAAGTAGGAAGCCGTGATAAAATCCTGAATGGCGGCGATCACAGGCTCTCCGTTCCGAGGGGTGACTAGATTGTGTTTCACGCTCATGAGCTCGAGCGCTTCTGTTCTTGCTTCCTCCGTCTGAGGAATATCTATTCGAGATGTCATAAGTGTTCGAATATCATTTAGCATGACAAAAAACTGACGAAGATTCATTTCATCGCCATCAAAATCGGCGTTATAAGGGCCACAAACACATTCGTTTAGACGGAAGGAGCGCCAAGGACGAACCTTGACCCTGTGACACATGATCGAGAGCTAAAAGGGTCAAAGTCAGTGAAGGTTTGAAGCTACTGCAAAACAAGAGACCTTGTGCAGACTGGGTTGCCGATTGAACAGGGCAATATCACCATTAATGATATGCCTCTCGACAACATCCCCGATTCTCAGACTGTCAGCCACCGCATTGCGATTGCCAAACTTCAAGAATTTCTTGAAACCACTGCTGCCCGCTGTCACGTAGTTAGCGCCGGGGTGTACATCACACCCATTGCGAACGGCTTGTTTGAGACCATCAATGTTGTGGGAAGTCACACGTTCCGGGTATGTTAATATTTTCGCGACACGCTCTGGTACCGCGACTTCATCAATACGCAAATTTGGGTCAGGGGAAATCACGGTACGACCGGAGAAATCGACACGTTTCCCAGACAGATTACCACGGAATCGACCTTGTTTACCCTTCAGGCGCTGTACAAAGCCCCTCATCGGCTTTTGACCAGCTTGTGATGGTACCCCAGGGAGTTCGGAGTTGATATACATGGCGACAGAAAGTTGAAGGAATTCCCAGTGTTCCTGAGTGTGAGTTGAGCAACGGCAAGTACGGTGAGTAGTCCTCGCATACCATGAATTGTGCAGTGGGCGCTCCTTTGGACAGACCCTGCTTTATGAGAGCATTGGTGAAAACGATTTCCGTGAGTTTGACAGTGAGGTCATCTTCGTTGGAAGCCCCATCCTGAGCAACGGATGGTCTAATGCAAACTGGTGGGACGGAGATGTACTGCCAGATATATTCTTCTGGACGACCGAACTCGGGTCGTAGACCAAGCAATTCGCAGTCCTAAAAGTAGATGTTAGTCTCGTAAACGTTGAAAGTAGACATAAACGCAACCTCATCAGATATTCTCTTGAAAAGATCGAGGGTTTTAAGTGGATTCAAATCTTCATGGATTGCCTTGTTCAAGTACATCCCAAGTTCCTTCTGCGCCTCTACCGCTGGAGCAAATGTACGCTTCCATTTCTCCATCTCGTCTGCTGTTTTCTTCGCACGAAATTTATCGTGAATAATTTTCAGTACTCCTGCCTTTTTGACAGCGCCATTCGTTGCTGAGCAATACGGACAGTAGACGACCTTTCGTGCCATCGTATTGACCTGTTTGCATAATGCCTGTCGGTGGATATTTTCAAGACCTTGCCTGCGGAAGCGTTTGAGGTATGTCCGCCGGTCGGGTTCCTCCAGTAGCAGGCGAGCACATGTCTTTTATCGCGTCATTAAGCAGGAAATATATAAAAAGTCTACCGGCTTACTTTGCATATGGCCTGGAGGATGGCTATGGTATGCTTGAAGTAGCCAATGTGGAATACTGGGACCACCAGTTTGATATATGCATAGTGGCCAACGCAATCGACAGAATTGAGGCCGCAGGTCTCGCAAAATGCGTTCTTCTCTGTCGTTCCCTGAGATGGTGATAAGTCACACTGTGCATGGGAAGGT
Organism: Suillus plorans; assembly: GCF_016647745.1. Lineage (NCBI taxonomy): Eukaryota > Fungi > Basidiomycota > Agaricomycetes > Boletales > Suillaceae > Suillus > Suillus plorans. Next base: position 129,878 of record NW_024537485.1, read on the forward strand.
GTGGGAAACTCACAAGCCGACGATCTAAAACGCCATCTTTGACGGGAAGTCGATCGGCGGGCGTATACAAGTCACGATGAGTCACCTGGAACTCAGAGATTTTGACTGTATCTTGGGCATTGAGCAAGCTGAACTGTAGCTGTTTTCTGATGGGTTCTTGCGTCAATCAATTTTAGAAAACTGGAGGAGGAAATGGGACATACATAACTTTTGGTGCCTCAGAAGGTACCGTCTCCTTCATGGCAAATAATCTAGTAAAAGAAGCTAGCGAGAAATTTTGCGACGACGCCTGTCACTCATGCGCAATGCAGGAGCAAATTTGTATCTGCGTATATATGTACAATTTCAGTTCGCTGTCACAAGCAAGTTTTGAAATTTGGATTATCGATGGGCATCAATGTGTGATGTGACTTAATTGTGACGATCCGTGACATACTTGCGTGACGCCCGTGATGAGACTTGCGCGTCGCGTGTCTGCGATTGAATCATATCCTGCTCCAAACCATGTCGAGAACGTCATACGATAGGTTCGAGCATTCACCAGTTCCGCTGTCTATATGCTTATGAATTATTTGGCAGATATCTCACTGTTTTCTCGCCGGAGGGCCGACTGTACCAAGTCGGTGCGTTGATGACGATTGGACATGCTTGTAATGACGCGTGCTCATATGCTCCCCTTTAGAATATGCATTCAAAGCTATCTCTGGTTCAGGCCACACAGCTGTCTCCGTCAGAGGATATGACACCTCTGTAGTCATTACCCAAAAGAAGATCCCAGTACGTTGTGCTACGAAACGGCTGTCATCATGGTATTTACTTGAGATCAGGATAAGCTGTTGGATGCATCGACTGTTACGCACCTCTACAGCATCACCCGTACTATTGGGTGTGTCATGACTGGTCTTGTCGGTGGGCAAAAATGCTGGTTGTGGAATAGCTTGTACTTGCGCTGACGTAGGTTATAGCTGATGCCCGTGCCCAAGTTTTACGTGCTCAGCAAGAGGCTGTCCAGTGGAGATACAAGTACGGATACGAGATAACTCCGGATGCTCTAGCACGACGACTGGCAAACATCAATCAAGTCTACACGCAACGGGCTGGCATGCGGCCCCTAGGCATCTGTGAGGCACCTATTTTGTATCGTCGTTCGCAACTAACGACAATAAATATGCTCGTAGCTATGATCCTAATTGGCATCGATCCAGAATACGGGCCGCAATGTTTCAAATTGGACCCTGCGGGCTACTTTGTTGGGTTCCACGCCACTGCTGCTGGACAGAAACAGCAAGAAGCGATGAACCACCTAGAAAAGAAATGGAAGAAGCTAGACAAGGGCAAGGGAGCTGATGATGCTGCAGCTGCTGGCAAGAAGCTCAGTCGAGCGGAGGTTATTGAGGTGAGGGATACTACACTATAAAATGACTTGAATAACCGAGCATTGTTTAGATTGCAATAGAAGCAATGTCGACTGTTCATGCGACGGACTACAAGGCCGGGGAAATAGAGATTGGGATCGTGTCGACTGCTCAGGACGAGGACCCCAAGACTCGTGGTGAATGGCGTGTGATGGATGAGGCCGAGGTAGAGAGATATTTGCTGGCATATGCAGAAAAGGACTAGATGCATTATTGCACACATGAGAATTAATCATTTGCTTGCGGAAACTTGGAAAAAGTAGTTTAGATAAGGTTTTGGGGTGACGCGGCATGAATTGTAAATGATGTCTATCAGATTTATCTATTCTATCGCAAAGAAGCTCCCCCACTCTGCACGACTGTGAGCACTGAATTATTTGTTACACAGAAATACTGACCAGTATGGCATCGATCTCTACTTGCTCCAGATATCTGGAGGATGGCTTCGAGAAGCGTGCTGGAGCGTCCCAGAATTCTAGGAAGACGGGATGTTCCTGCGGTGCTCGGTGTGAGCTGTGAGGAACAGCCTTTTCAGAAAAGGACTTTTGCCATTCTGGAGGAGCAGCTGGATGAGGGTGAGAGGGACCTGCAGCTATTATGACATTTAGGTTTTTATGCATGACAATAATTAAACCAACGCACTAGCTGGCCATACACGCTTTCCGATAAAGCTGATGAGAGGTTTATGTGCGAGCACTTTAACAGACGGATGCATGGTAAGTAAGTACTTGGCTGAGAAGCGGGCCGCCACTGCAAGGGATATGTTATTTGTACATGTTTACTTGGTCGGAAGGCTGAAGCGACCGTGCCGATCGCCTACACGATAGTGACGGCTATTGAAGGTACGCTTGAAAGCCACTTGAAAGATAAATAAAACAAGTATACAACTTCTGGCATACTTGACAGCTCTTTGTTTCCTAGAAACCATATGTCGGTTCTTCAGGTGTACTCTTCCCTGTCATCGAGCTCTCCAAGAGCTACGATATCACGTACACTTCAATCAATCGCTAGTATGTCTTAATCTTGTTATATGGCTAATTGCTTTAATCCAGTTTCTTAGGTGCTCCACCTATCAATCCCCCTTCATGTAAAGCACTCATTCAGCTTATCATCGATGATCTCCAGGCTGTCATTATCGATGGCTCGCCCAGCCGCTTGATCAGAGACGGTTTGCTCACTCTATTAGATCCATACACCCCGTACTGATCCCATGTCAATCGCAGACGCATTGTCCGCTCTTTCTGCTGTCAAGGGACTTGGTAGAATTCCCCACGGTGCTCAAGTCCTTGCATCAATTGCTAACCTCAAATGTCTTATGACGCTTGCCATAAAACTCGAAACTGCTCCTGATGCATCGAACGAAGCTTTGAAGTGTGTTGCCAACACCTTACTCCTCAGTGAACCTGCCCGCACCACGTTGCTGAGTCAAGATATTGATGGAGGAAATATCTGTATCGAGCTACTCCAGGTCAGAGTCCATCACCCTGTGTGTTTTGCATTCAACCAATTTTTTCTAGAAATCTGCAACACCTGAAAACACATTTCTCTTTTCCAGAATCCTCTTCCTCTGTACTGCATCCCCTCATCAATCCGCTTCCTTCATTCAATCTATCGTTGAGACAAAACGCACCCACTTTCCGGGAAATGGAACAATAATCGATGTTATTGCACTTAAGTTGGATGATTTAATCGCGTCCATGCAAGCTGGAATAAAGATGTCCCGCGATGCCATGACAGATCTCCTGAAGCTCACCTTTAATCTCCTCGTACACTATCCCAAGGTCAGTCACTTCGCCTTTGACCATAATTACGAACTCTCAGTCGCGTTGCAGCTGGTTCCCTCTGAATTAAAATATCCCGCGCTAGCCGGCAGTCCTGATGACCAAAAGGTGATGGGTGATTTCTGGAATTCGCGGCTTGACGGGTGAGTGCCTTATGACGATCTTTATCATAGTATCTCACATGGTACTGCAGCATCCTACCTTCACTTGTTCGTGCCTTTCAGACTGTCCCCCTTTCCTCCCCAAATCCCCTTACGTCGCCGCTGACTCACATCATTCACTCGCTAATCACTATTCCTGTTGACTCATCATCCCGAGCGATATGGTTCGGTACTCTCCCACATTCACGTCCGACTACCCCACAGCTTAATTCGTCCGAGCCCACAACCTCTTCTTTGACTGGTTCAAGTCATGATGACCAATCAACGCCTAAGGAGCATATTGAACGTGCCATATCTTCTGTCATTCCAGCCGGTCGCCGTTCGTTTCACCACTCACCACTTCCGGACTCGCCTTCCACTGCTGACTGCGCTTCACGCGCTTATGAACTCCTGGACACGACCCTTGCTCATTTCCTTCCAGGTGATATCGATTCAGATGATCCTGCAGTGCGAGATCTGTGCAAGATTGATGGGGACACATCCCTGGATGAAATCGTGTGCCCACTTGTTCTACTTATCACACGACTCTGTCTTGGTGATGACGATGCCAAGACAAGAATAAGACAGTGGTTGGTGCCTGAAGATTTGGACAGGACGCATCCTTTGGAGAAGAGAGCAGATCTTTTAGGTCGATGCTTGAGACTCCTTGCAACCGTGTACCACAGCAGATTGAAGGACTCCATGGGAGAAATGTTGTATGCAATGTGTGATTCAAACGGTACGTCATATGCACCTCCCGTCGGTTATATTTACGAATGAAATTTAGCTACAACCCTTGCTGGTTATTTTGGATACGGCAATGTTGCTGGTTTCCTTTTTCACAAAGGCGTTGTCAGTGCACCGCCTGTCAGCGCGACCTCGGGCGCACCACCGACTACTGCGTCAGGTTTACCCATCAACCCCATCACTGGCACCGTTGAGCATCCCTCGGAAAACATCGACATGACTGATGAAGAGAAGGAACACGAGGCGGAGAAGTTGTTTGTGTTATTTGATCGTTTGGAGAAGACTGGTGCGCTACCTCCGAGTCAGAATCCCTATCGCAAGGCGTTTCAAGAGGGTAAAATGGGCTAACCTCACTCAGCAATGGTGGATACACATGGACTTCCGAGTAGCTTACTTACCGATATCATCCCCTTTTCCCCTTTACCTTGAATTCACAGTTAATGAAGTATGATAGATCAAGTTGTCAACCGCAGCGATAGAACATTGTGCATATGTATGTATATACGAAAGATATGCAACGACTTGGGCCACGTTGAAAGTGGGAGGTCATCATTTTGGGGTAGCGCCGCGTAGCAGTCCATACGAACTCGGAATGACATCGCAAAATGTCTAATCGAAAGTGATCTTGGACCCCTCAAACTGAGTGACGGCACCAGTGCGTGCACCCCCTCGGCCTCTGCCGCCACCCCTCCCACCACGGTCACCACCTCGACCGCGTCCTCTCCCACCACGATCACCACCGAACCCACCACGTCCACGTCCGCGGTCACCGCCACCGAACCCACCACGTCCACGACCTCTGTCGCCGAGTCCTCCACGACCCCCACCCCGTCCGCCCCCAGCGTTGTCTCTTGGTTGGGAATAGTCCAAGCGAAGGCTGCGGCCGTCAAGCTCATAACCCTGCAGCTGCCCGTGGGCTGTCTGTGCGGCCTCCACAGCACTAAACTCGACATAGGCAAAACCTTTCGGCCTTCCCGAGTCACGATCCGTCGGAACACGAACGCTTTTAACGTCGCCGTGCTCGCCAAAGACTTCCCAAAGTTGGTCCTCGTTGACACCAAAGCTAAGATTGCCAACAAAGAGAACACTTGATACTGGGCTTTGCGTGTCGCCAAAAGATTTTGCCCGGTTTTCACGGACAGCGCTTTTATCCGGCGGAGTGCTTTTGTCAATATTGACAGGTCGTCCATCAATTTCCTTGCCATTCATTTGGAGAGCCTTTTCAACCGCATCTACGGATGCGAAGTGCACATAGCCAAAACCGCGCGACTTTCCGGTTGCGCGATCTGTTTGTACTTGAGCAGAGACAACTTCGCCGCAGGAGGCAAATTCCTGTGCAAGCCAGTCGTTGTCGATATTCCATGATAGCCGACCAACGAAAATACTTTTCGTTTCCTCGGTCGATACGCTAGGAGCGGCATCGACATCGCCATCAACCAATTTTACCTTTTTTGGGGGAACGGACGGCTCTGCTTCTGCTTTGCGCTTGGTGCCTGTAGACGATTCAGATCGATAGATGACCACTGCGATCAATAGCTTACCCTTGGCAGGCTGAGCATTTTGTACCTCAGTACCCTTGGCCCCATCCTGATCTGACGAGCTCTCGTCGCTCGAAGAATCGGAAGAATCACCACTTTCTTTACCCTTCCCCTTTTTACCGCCTGGGACACTGGTTGGCTTTTCATCGTCCGATGAGTCATCGGAGTCTGAAGCAGGGGCAGCCTTTTTGGGTGGTTCACCCTCCGAAGAGGAGTCCGAGGACTCGTCGCTTGATTGGGAAGCTTTTGCAATCGATGCTTTGAGTGCTCCCTGTGGAAATTGAATAAAGGTCGAAAGACTGAAAAAGCGAATACATACAGCCTTAGCTAAAATGTCCTTGGATGATGTCGGCAATTTGACTTTCTTTCCGGGCGAGGCGGTTGGTTTGGCCGCCTTGGCCTTATCTGTCTTTTTGCCTGAAGAACACGATAGAAAATCAGGTTGAGCGCAGACTAGTACCATCAATCACTCACCATTGGCAGGCTGAACATCTTGCATCACTACATCCTTGTCACGGACCTCATCTGATGAGCTCTCGTCGCTTGAAGACGAATCAGAGGAATCATCAATCTCGACTTTACTCTTTCCTTTTTTGCTGGCCGGGGTATTAGCAGGCTTTTTTTCTTCCGATGAATCATCAGAGTCCGACGTTAGCATAGTTTTTTTAGGTTGTTCGTCTTCCGAAGAGGAGTCTGAAGAATCGTCAGATGATTCGTCATTGGTACGTTTAACGGAAGCCTTTCCGTTCGATGCTTTGAGTACTTTCTATGGAGGTTGTGTGAAAAGGTCAGAAAGGGACGGTTGAACGACAGGAATACATACAGCCTTGGCCAAAATCTCTTTGGATGACGCTAGCGACTTTGCTTTTGCGGGTGAGGCAGCGGCTGTTTTGGCAGCCTTGGCCTTATCTGCCGTCTTTTTGTCTGCCTTTTTGTCTGATTTTGCCATGGTGTGCAAGTGAAGGATACAGATTTGCGAAGTAGGAAGTCCAAAATTTTGGCTCGATAAGCACGTGAGCCATTCTGATTAAGGGCAGGTTGGTTCAGGACTTGCCAGAATGCTGAGAGTGCTCTGTATCTGAATCAGTTTCTTCTATCACTGCGGCAATGGATAATCACTTTGACGTTATCGTGCTTGGCACCGGTCTGATCGAGTCTATAACTGCTGCGTGAGCAAAATTTGACACTCGCACACCATGTTCTTGTACTCAGTAGGAATCTATCAGTGCTCTCTCCAAAGCTGGCTTCAAAGTCGCACATATTGACCCCAATCCATATTACGGTGCAGACGAAGCATCCCTCTCATTAGATGAACTCGTGCAGTGGGTTAATCGCCGTCAAGAGCACGATCGTTCCATCACCCATTATGGTGAACTCCCGCCTCATGCGAGACAGTACTCAGTCTCATTGGGTCCTTCGGTCATTCCATCGATCGGCCCTTTCATCTCGTCCCTCATTGCATCTGGCGTTTCTCGCTATGGGTCTTTCAAGCTCCTTGGTCGCGTTGTTATTTATGATGGTGGGATGTTGAAAGATGTGCCTCAGAGCAAGGATGACATCTTTCAGAGCAAGGCGATGAGTCTCTTAGAGAAGAGGAGGGTCACACGTTTCCTTATGTTTGCTGCTGGAGATTTCGAGAATAGCAAGGAGCTGCATGGCCAAGAAAATTCGCCCTTGCTCGATTTCTTGCATAGGATTTTTTTGCTCAGTGAGGCAACCGCTCGGGCCATCACCTATGCCCTGGGGTATTGTTCTTTTATTGCAGAAAAGACTCTTCCCGCTCTGCATCGTATCCGCGCTTACCTGAAGGCATCTGGTCGCTATGGGCCGTCCTCATTTCTTGTTGGCTACCACGGTGGCTCGGGCGAAATTGCACAAGGCTTTTGTCGGGCAGCTGCTGTGAGGGGAGGTGTTTATATTCTGGGACGATCCGTTACAAGTCTCTCGTCTGTCGATCCCGCTGAGCTAGAAAACCCCGTTTTGACATCTGATCTACCCCGGTTCGCTATTGAAGTTGACGACCTTCCAGACCGTCTTCACTGTCGTTGTCTGTTATCGTCGACTTCTTTGCTGCCAGGACACTTTCGTACCCTAGCAGATGTCATCCGTCCGAGTATATCATCCTACGGCTCCCCGCGGCCATTTGCAGTGGCGCGATGTATTGCCGTCGTTGATGGGCCAATTACTTTGCCGTGGGATATCGAGGATTCGGGAACGTCAGAAGTGTCGGATTCTTTACTTCTTGTCTTTCCGCCGGGGTCATTACATGGGGGATCGGCTACTTCTGCTGTGCATGTTATGACAGCAGGTCCAGGTACCATGTCGGCCCCTTCTGGGAAAGGTACGGTGACTTTTTTCAATTCATGATTGGCAGTACCTCAATTCATTTTAGGTATCCTGTATATCTCAATGCCTCTTCTTACCAATTCCGTCCATTCGGCTGAGATCCTTTTACGCCCTTACCTAACAGCTGTTCTCTTATTGTTTCCAGCTGAGCAACAGCAGCAGAAAACATTGATTTGTTCTACATTCTATATGCAGGAACTTAATTCGTGTACAGCCAGTACCTCAGATCCATTGGTAGGGCTCCTGGCTGTGCCTTCATTAACCCCACATACAACACAGGGGGTAGATGAAGCTGCAATAGTTGCTGAGGCTACCTTTAGAAAGGCAGCATCTTCTCTTAATAGAGAGATAAAAGAGATGAATCAAGGATGTGAGCAAACTGTGTTTTGGCCTGTGTTAGCTGAGATGGAGGAGGGAGAAGGTGATGACATGCATTGGTAGAACACAGCTATCTATTCTATAATACAAGATATCTGCTTGCTGGAGGAGGGGGATGGAGGACTGTTTATTTATGTATAAGACCTAGTATTTCAATATGAGTCTGTTGACCAGCATCATTAATATTTCAGAGCCCTCACTCATCATATTACTCACCAGTAAAGTCCAATTTTCTCACAGAAGTTATATACTTAGGATCTTGTGATAGTGAGTCACAGGGCCTTACAGTTTGCACCGATTCACAGTATACACTGAATCTTAGTGATGTTCCGGCCTGGCTTCAGATGGCTCTGGCTTTGAAGAACTGCAGGCCAGGCCAAAGCCATCAATGATGGCTTGGCTTTGGCCTGGCTTAGCCTGAGCTGCAGTCTAATATAGGTGAGCAAGAACACAATGGGTATAGTGCTGCTGACCAAACTATAAGCTTGATGAGATATCTGTTGTGTCATAGAGGTCTCTTAGGACTATGTCTTTGTGTAATCAATATCTGAGCACCACCACACCATTTCCAACATCACAAATGCCACATGAAACCACCCATTGCATATCAGTAACTGCTGACGTGGCTCAGATGAACAAGGACAACAGATGAGAGCAGGAGGAGGGAAGAAGGTGAGAAGGAGAATGAGGGAGAGGAGATGGATGAGATAAGATGAGCAGGAAGGAAGATATTGAGCAATGTGAATAGTTGAATTTATCTGAAAATAGTTGACTGTGCCTAGTTTTGCTTGTGGTCCACTAAGTTCAAGTTTGATGAGCTTAGAATACAATCCACATAATGGAGAGTTTGGAGTGATGATAAGACATATTAAATATTTTTTGTGCAAGAATGTTGTTGTTAAGAATGTGCTCAAGGGTTGAATCCAAAGGGCTTGGCTTCAGCTCATGCGCTGCGCCCCTTACCCAAGTACATGCCCCTAACTTCCGAAGGCTGTCAGACAATGTCTGATGCGCGGGAATTCCAGCGGACATTCGGGAATGAGTGATAAGACTAATCCGGACAGTGTCCGAACTAGAAAGGAAACAGCAGAGGTAGAGGCAGAGGTGAGAAGTCTATAGGAGTCTATCCTAAGACTAATGGAGGACGACAAGAGAAGAAACTCAAGTCGGACAGAGGAGGGAATGAGCAGAGTCTAAGATAATATTCGAACTGAGGAACTACAGAGACTGTACAGGGTTTATATACTACTGAGGACATAATAGAGAAACAGTCAGTGCAGTGCGAGGCTATGCAAGGCTATGGACAGAGCATGTGGGACGACTATCACTAGTCTATCGGAACTTAGTAAAATGAAGATGGAAATGAATAAGGGATGGAAAATAAAGCATACTAACTAATAAGGGAAATACCAAAGGGAAAAGGCACAAAAGATAGGAGCTAACCGGATCCAGAAGTCCAGAAGTCCAGAGATGATTGTGTGATTGGTCCGGGTCCGGAATGCAGGATATGACAGTATCCCCCCTTTAGGGCCGAGCCCATGAGGCATCTGATTTGGAAGTCCGGTCCAGACTTTGGTGAATGCGAGATGATGGGTGGAGCTCATAAAACTAGAACAGGACCTATAAGAAGGCCGGGCGCCCATGAGACGTCTAAAACTTTCCCTCTAATTCCTATTACTGCTTTATTATGTCTAACTCCACTTCCGGCAACAAGAAGTCCGCCTAGCAGCTCCTTCAAGAGAGAAAGGCGGAAATGGCGTGACTTGAGGTGGATGCTCGGAGAGAGGCAGAGGAAGAGGAACGTAAGCGCAAGGAGGTGGAAGAGGAGCAGAAACATATGGAGGAACAGAAGCGGAAGAATATTGAGGAGACACACAAGAGGTTGGCAGATGCTGCGTCGGAGGTAAGTTACATACAGTGTTGTGATTTCCGGAGGTTGATAATGTTAGTCCTCTGGTCTGGCGGATCCAGAGGTCACGTGCGAGATGTGTGTCCTTAGGCGCAAGACTTGCACCTGGGCAGTAGCGTCTAAGACACCTAGAGTGAGTTTCTGCTTTGTCCGGATCTGGATGTTTTGTTGATTTTCTGAAAGATCTGGACCTGTGATCAGTGCTGCGCATCCAAGGAAAAGTGTGTCGGCAAAAATCCACCTGTCAAAGTGCCGGCTGGCAAAGGCAAAGGCAAGACACGCGCATGTCCGGAAGGATCTCCATCCCCCAAGGGCAAGGGTAAGAGATGTCAGCGGAGTCTGGAGGACATTGAAAACAACATGGAAATAGTCTCCAATCCATGGACAGTTATCGGAGAAGACCAGGAATGAACAGAGTATGATGATCAGGCCTGGGTTGCAGCTGCCAACAATATTGTGGCGGAACTGACCCGGACCAACGGGCTTTTGGAAAGAGGTGTTGTGGCGGCAGAAGGAAGCAGAGCTGCTATGGACCGGGTGAGTGAAACCATGCTCCAGTTCATGGAGGAGCAGAGGGAGTTCCAGAACCTCTTCTTAGAGGGTCTGAGGGGTGGATTCCAGATGCATGTGGAGGGAACTCTGGAGGAGGAAAATGCTGAGGGGGCAGAAAAGGAAGCCAGCGGATCCGGCAGAGATATGGAAATGGACTCTTAGGTAGTCGGATCTGAAGTCCGGATGTCGTACACCTAAAATAATATACATATATGCATGTCATTTTTTACTCTTTGTTAGAATTCGGACCCAGCTTATCCGGATATGCTGAGTGGAAATCCGATAGAAGTTCCGGCGCATTTCCGAGTTCAGTTGCAAGTACCCAGGAAGTTTCTTCATCAGTTCCCTCATATCCAGCCCAACATACTAAGTATAGTAGTTGGCAGTGACATCTCCGGCGGTCAATCTTTGAGTCCAGGATTTCAGAGATTTCATATTCTGGTTTGCTGTCGACTAATACCGGAGGTGGCTGGATGCAATTGGGAATGGTGTTTGGAGTTGCAGGTTCTAATTGAGAAACATGGAAGATGGGGTGCATGGATCACATAGTGTCCGGAAGATGGATGGTGAAGGAGTGGGTGCTGGGATGAGCGATGATGTCAAATGGACCGAGATTCTTTTCCAAAAGCTTTTTTGATGGTCGGGTTGAGCGGAAATATTTTGCTTTCACAAAGACCTGATCTCTGACTTTGAAGTCCGGAGCGGGTTTTCATCTAGCATCTGCGGGTCCTTGATATCGTTCTTGGGCATAGGACATTTCTTCTCAGAGGAATTGATGAAGCTCGTCTAGATCTATAGCATAATCCCGGGCGTGGGTGAAGGAGAGATCATGCTCCAGATGTACAGAAATGTTCGGGTGATAACCCTTATTGGCGAAGAATGGTGAGACTCCGGTGGTAGCACCCGGAGCATTGTTGTATGCGAATTCAGCTAAGGGTAACAGTTCTGACCAATTATCCTGCTGATAGTTGCAGTAGATCCGGAGGTATTGTTCTAGGGTTTGGTTAGCTTGCTCTGTTTGTCCGTCGCCTTCCGGATGATATCCGGAAGTGAAATGTAGGATCATATCTAGTGCTTTTCCGAGCGACCAGAAGAAGTGGGAAATGAATTCCGTACCGCAATTGGAAGTAACATGGGACGGAACTCCGTGTTTGGAAAACACATGGAGGAGGAATAATCGTGCGAGGTTCGGAGAGGTGATGGTGTCGTAGGTTGGGATGAATATGGCTTGTTTGGATAGTCGATCTATGACTACCAGAATGGCAGTAAAGCCGGAGGAATTAGGAAGTTGCTCGATGAAGTCCATGGATATAGAATTCCATGGTTTCTCAGGAATGGGGAGTTGCTTCAACAATTTGTATGGTTTGTGTCTCGGAACTTTAGCTTGGGCGCAGGTTGTGCAGGACTTGACATAGTCCTTGACATATGTGCGGATTCTGGGTCAGGTATATTCCCAATGGATAACTTCCAGGGTCTGGTTCTGACTGAAATGTCCAGATAGGGGGTGGTCATGTGTGTTCCGGAGCACTCAGAGATGGAGGTCATTGGATTCTGGAATATATATATGGTTGTCACAGCAGAGGAAACCACTCTCGTCCATTGTCCATCTCGGGTCCGACGTATCCGGAAGATGACTGGAAGTGATAGGGTCATTGGGAAGGGTGGACAGAATGTCCTTATGAAGTTGCTCAACATCCATCAGTACAGCTGCCCGGAGCACCGGAATTGCTAGGTGTGATGCCTGGAGGGACAAAGTGAGCTGTTCTGTGTTAAATATCAGCCAGAGGTTATGTGGATTAACCCGAGTGTAGTCCTTATCCCCCTCTTTGGGGTAGATGTCCCAACGTCTAGTTAAGGAATCAGGCTTTGCTCCGAGTTTTCTGGGTCGGAAACGGATAATGAGGTTGAACTGATGTAGGTATTCCGACCAGTGGGCCTGTCAGCGGGTGAGGAGTTTTGTTGTAGCAAAGTACTCAAGGTTTTTGTGGTCCGTGACAACATCTATCAGCTCAGCAGAGCCTTCAAGGTAATGTTGCCAGGACCGGAAAGCTTCATAGATGGCTAAGAGTTCCTTATCATGGGTGTCATAATTGAGTTCCGGAGCCGAAAGGGTTTGGGAGTAAAAGGCAACTGGGCGGAGCTCCTGGTCTGGACATACTATAGAAAGTATTCCGGCGATAGCATAGTCGGAAGTGTCTGTCTCAACGACAATAGGAACATCCAGTGCGTAAGCACCGGAGCGGTAGTGAAGACTTTCTTGACAGTTTCAAAGGATTTCCGGCAATCCTCAGAGAAATTCCAGGGAGCATCCTTGCGAGTGAGCCATGTAAGCGGAACTACAATGTCCGAGTAGTTAAAGATGAAGCGACAATAGAAGTCGGTGAATCTGAGGAATGATTGAATATCCTCAACTTTCTGGGGTTCCGGCCAGTCACAGATAGTCTGGACTTTGTCAGAGGACATGGTAAGGCCGGCTGGAGATAGGAGGTCACCGAGGTATTCAATTGAGTTGGAATGGAATTCACACTTTCCTGGTTTAGCATATAGCCGATGCTTCCGGAGGCATCGGAGGACTTCAAGGATGTGTTGTTTATGAGATGTAAGGTCTTGGGAATAAATGAGGATGTCATCGAGGTACACAATAATGCATATATCAAGCATATCAGCAAAGATGGTGTGGACAAAGCACTGGAAAGCCGCCGGAGCATTGGTGAGACCCTCGGGCATAACCAACCATTCATATGAGCCATAGTGTGTTCAAAAAGCAGTCTTCCACTCATCTCCTTCTGCTATCTGGACTAGGTGATAAGTGGACCGGAGGTCGATTTTAGTGTAAACTTTGGCGTGGCTTGGAGAATCGAGAAGGTCGGAAATGAGGGGAAGCAGGTAGCGGTCTTTCTTTGTGATTTTATTGAGGCCTCGGAAATCTATGCAGAGATGTAGGGAGCTGTTTTTCTTTTTGACAAAAAGGACAGGGGCTCCATGTGAAGAGGATGAGGAATGAAGAAGTCCGGTCACAATATTCTCATCAAGGAATGTGCGAAGAGCTGTAAGCTCAACCGTAGAAAGGGAATAGATGGTGCCAAGGGGTGGAGCTGCTCCTTCTTCCAAATTGATCTTAAGATCATAGGGATGATGGGGAGGGAGCTGTCCGGCTTTGCCCTTATCAAAGACATCTGCATACTCGTGATATTCCGAAGCGATTCCGGATAAGTTTGGAGGTTTGGAGGAGAGTGTAGCGGAGCGGAGATTGACACCAGAAGGATGAACAAAAATACTGAACTGGACCGATCCCCTAACTTGCAGGCCCGGCAAAAGGCAACTGCATTGATTAGGGAAATATTGGGAACAGTGTTATCAGCGGAGGGACTCGGCGGAGTTATAGACAGGATTTCTGCTGGGGCCAGTGGAAGTGAGGTCAGAGGGGTCGGAGGCACTCCATGAGGAATTGGACGGAAATTGATGCTGCCCTTTACCCAGTCAATCAACAGATTGTGTCAGGTGAGCCAGCTATATCCTAGAACGATGGAACAGGATGAGTCCAATGGAGTAACATAAAATGTTTCGAAGGTAACCACACTGGTCGGAAACTGGATCAGTAAATCTACAGCCTCAGTAATAGTGGTGTTGGAAGTACCATCAAACAGATGGAGTGGAAGCGGAGAGATTGCATAAGTAGGAATGTTATTTTCTTGGATTAGTTTGGTTTCTGTTACGTACTCAAATAGGTCTGTTATGCAGAGCCCTGAGAGGGGCTTCGTCTGCTAACATTCATGACGTAACCAGAAGAATCCGGTGTAGCGAGCGAGACTGGCAACATCGAGTCAGCAGTGATCGCAGATGCGCGTGTCACGTGACTTCTAAGACAGATGTCTTTGAAGTCACTGAAGTCAAAGTAAGGACTGTCTTGTCCAAACAATGACTGTCGATGAAGGTAGGCTTAGGTGCAGCAAGCACCTAAGAAAGTTGTACCAAAGACAAGAGCTGAGAGGCTCTTGAAGGAAGTAGTTTCAAGGGAAGATTGAGTAGATTCAAGTTAGGGAATCTAGTACAGGATGACCGACTACTTATACTAAATGGAAAGGGTTGAGGGCTGGGTTACCGTACTGTAGGTAAGGGTAGAGGGGAAATGGAAAGGGTATAGGTACACTGGCAACACAGCCTGATTAGTGATGGGAGGGCAAATGCAACATGAGACCGAGGAACATTGGACTGAACCAATGGTAGTGATACAATGCACAGCAGGTGCGAGTCAAAGGAGACAGAAAAGGAAAGCCACATTGGTGGCAAGAGTCACGACAAGTCATAGTGCCAAGGCACGTGCACATGTTGGTGCTTTATCAGAGATAAGGTTGAGGAGAGGGTGGAGATGAAGGATGAGAATGGTCCCGAGGATCCGGTCAATGGATATTCAGTAAAGGAGTGCAAGCCAGTAGATGGTAAGGGCGAGGACAAAGGGAAAATGATAGGGGGGCTACATGACCAATGTTACTTGTAACAGTTTCTGTTGGAGATTTTTCCCGAGCATTGTAATGCTCCCGCATTTTAATGTGCCTCGTGGTTATTTTAACCATCATTATGACTGGATTACGTCAAGATTACGACGTATAGACTGAGTTTCAATGACCTTACGTCGTACGATAAGCATGGTATGTGTAACGCTCTCCTTCCTCTACATCCACCACCCGTGATAGACCTCAATGCCCAAGATGCTGCTGACAAAGCGGCAGCGAGCATCTGAGAGTACCCACTGCAATATTTGTGGTTTAGAAATTCGAACTCGAGGATTAGCTTCTCACTTAAAGAAGTGTGAAAAGCAAGATCGGGAACGGCGGGAGGACGAACAACTCGCTGATATAGTTTGGATTGCCGAGCAAAAGGGTAAGCCACCAGATGTTCTGAAGTACTAACAGTTATCTATTTTGATATAATGGTACAGAACATCGCAAGGAGCATCGAAGGCTCCGCAAACAACAGAAAACTCTTCAGAATGCGCACACTGGATCTGCGAGTGAGTACACCACTTCCAGTCTAAGTGATCTTCTTTTTGTTCTGATATAACTACGTAGTAAACCCTGTTGCGATCTGGGCAGCACAAGATGAAGGCGGTGTGGTAGAAAACGAGGGTATAGAGAATGAAATCGGTATCATTTCCTCATTCTTTGAATTCGTCGTATTACTGATTACATTCTATCTACATCAGATATCCAAGGGTCGTCGCCGCATAGACACGAATCAATTGACTTTGACCCTCCTGCGTTTTCCGATGTCCCTGACCTCAATCATCCCAACGAGCCCCCTTATGAACTCGACGACATTAAAGTCGAGTACCATCCGCACAGCAAACAACCTTCAACTATACATCACTTTTCCGAATTTTCCCGTGGTCGCCCTTCAGAGGCTCAGGTACCTCGTAACAACTCACCTTGGGAGCCCTTCCGGACGCGACTGAACTTCGAAGTCGCAGAGATCGCACTTGAAGCTGCGCTGACCAAAGAGCAGACAAACTGATTGCTTGACCTCATTCATCGATCTGCCAGCGGCACAGACACATTTACGTTGCAGAGTCACAACGAGGTTCGCTCGCTATGGGAAATGGCTTCGCAGCGTTATACACCGGTGATTGTTTTCATTTTGTGTATTTCTCAGCGCTGATTAATACTTAGTGTACACTAGTTTCAAAAGGATATAGTATCTGTTGAGCACCACAATGAGACACATGAGTTTGAAATGCACTATCGCCCCCTCTGGGACTGGGCGCTTGATCTATTGCAAGACAGACATCTCGCATACCACTTTGTATTTGATGCACAACATCTTTCCAAATTTAATGGAGAACAATTTGTCCACTTCATAGATGAACCATGGACTGCCAATGCCTTCTGGAATGCACAGGTATGTCTTGTAGGATCTTCTTAGTCTATCGTGTTTCATCACTGTTGTAGTCTCAACTTCCGCCGGACGCAAAGCCACTCGCATTCATTCTATATGCCGACAAAAACAAACTATCTTCTTTTGGGACTGCCAAGGGCTATCCGATTATTGCCTGTATCGCGAACCTTCCCGTTCACATTCGTAACAGCAACACAGCCCTAGGAGGAGGTCGTGTTGTCGGCTGGTTGCCGATTGTTAGGATCTAACAATAAGTGTTGCTACTAGTGTCGTTACTGACTATTTTACTAGGTCGCCGAGGATCAAAAACATACCAGAAAGAAGAGTTTTGTAGACTTCAAAAATGTGGTGTGGCATAAGTCGTTCTACCAACTCCTCCAGTCAATTGAGCTGCATTCAAAAACCGGCTACTGGTTTGAATGTGGGGATCAGATTCGACGCTGTCTCTGGCCCTTGGTACTGATCCTAAGCGGGGATTATGAAGAACAGTAAGTACCAGTTAGTTTACTGCTCTACTACGAGGCTTATCTACTGTAACAGAAGTGTCATGGCATTGATTCACGGTGTGAAAGGCAAATTTCCTTGCCCAATCTGTCTAGTGCCGCAGGATGAGCAGTCAGCCAATCGTGTCTTTGCTTTGCGCACAACTCACAATTCCCAACATGTCCTTCGCACAGCAAGAGCAAAGCGTACAGAAAGGGAACGGGAAGAGGATCTAAAGGCTTATTCACTCCAAAATGTCGAGGTATGTGTTGCTGTACTGCCGCTAACAGACTGGCTGATTTCGTTACATTAAAAGAATGTATTCTGGAAAAATTTTCTTGCAGATGTTCATCGTGCGCTTTCTGTTGACCGCCTGCATATGAATCATGAAGGGTTATGGGAGGACCACCTGTGGAAGGACATTCTCTTCTGGATTTCCGATCTTGGACGGGAAGCTGCTGTCAAACTCAAAGTATGTGATCTTATTTAAGTTCAACGTTGTTATGTGATTTCGTTGTGGTACTGACTACTGCCACTCTAGCTTTGATGCTATCCCACGATGGCCTAACCTTACACACTTTAAAGCCGTCGTATCAGTCGATTTCAACGATGGCTCGTTTCACGAGGATATATCAAAGGTACGAGCGCAAACATTGAACGTGATTTATTTGGTACTAATATGAATTCTTAACTAAAGCTCATTCTCTTTACAGCACAAGATGTCCTATGCTATTCGCAGTCCAAGCTAGGATATCTACTTTTGCGCTGCATCCGGTACAGCAGGGCCAGCATTCTTTTTCAGACATCGCTCTGACAGAGCTTTCACCAACTTCAGAAAAAAGCTAAATGGCTTTCTTAATGTGTTCCTGCCGCAGAACGGTATTCCCTTGCCAGACGGTCCAGGAAGGGTCCTTCATCTCAAAGCCGAGGATCAGGTATGTCCTGCTATTGCTTTATTCGACCCTGCAATTGATCATTCTCAATGATATTTTTGATAGATTACGGAGTTCCGATTTCTGCGAGTGACTTACGAGTCCATGGTTGATTGGCGCATGCGTCAAGACTTACTTCGGTGCAACCCAACATTTTATGGATCACCGAGGTTTGATTGTGTGATTGTGAAAACTGCCGGCAAACCATTCATTGCTCGCCTTGTGTACTTGTTCGGTTGCTCAATCGGTGATGCTGACCTTCATTTGGCCATTATCCATCCTTACGATGTTGGTATTGGTGTTCGTCGAAGGCGGGATGTTGATCTGGGCTTGTGGCGTGTACGTGCCACACCTCGTTCATCATCCGAGATCATTTCGGTCCAGTCGATTATCCGAGGTGCTGCGCTCGCCAAAGATCCGGAGACAGATGGAGATTACTTGGTTATTCACACCGTGGATACGGACATGTTCCTTCGTGTTAAGTCTCTTCAAGCGTAATTACATTTTTAAAGCATTCACGTTTGCATGATCCCCTTGAATTCAGCCTATTTCTGCCGTGATCGTCGACTTCATCTCCTTTAATCTCTTACCCAGCTTCTTTTCTAGTTTACCCTACATCCCCAGGGCATGTCCGCCCTTATTCATTCACAGTGTATTCCGCTTGGATCATACTCCCGGCAAGCAACACATCAAGATCATCCCACCCATTCTGCTCACTATGGCTGCTGTACATGGTCCCATACTACCTGCCCATCCCCTCATTTCGCAATGCTCAGATCCTTCTGCTCACTATGGCTGCTGTATATGACCGGGATCAGGCCTTTTTTCATTTTCGGTGTTCAAGTTCAACCACCCATCAGCATCGTCGTCTCCAGGTATACCAAAACATGAGCCTGTACCGGTACCACTGTCCCCAGCCTCTCGTCTCCAGGTATACCAAAACACAAGCCTGTACCGGTACCACTGTCCCCATGCCATTCTCTCCGATGCATTTGCCCTAATGCGTGGTGACCGCTTCTACACGCTGCGCACTCGTTGCACAAGATGACCGTATTCTTGGTGTATGTATGTACCTCCCTCCTCCACACAAGCCTCCAAATTTACATTTGCCTTGGTATGTACCCCATTTTATCTATCCGCTCAGGTTCTGACAGCCATCAATGTCCTGCAGCTAACGCATCTGCCAGGCACCTAACCTCGAACTTGTCTTCAAACCAGCCTACAAACGCACTCTGTTTCCATCATTACGTTGAATCAATCGTTTGCAATACAAACATAAGTAATTTTAATTCATCGATGTCATCTGATCCGACCAAGACTCACAATGTGTGTTATTATACTCAGTAACGCGTAATACATGCATTGTGCTGCGGTAATTAGTCATCTTTATCATGTATCTGTTCAGTCTAACTTACTTCACCAACTTTAGGACACGGCCTCAATGGCCCATAACCCCATCGAATGACTGGACTTGACATCCAGGTAAGCATTAGCATCAAATCACACTGATATATGATTGATTGCATCAAGGCCTCGCTTCTATCGCATTTTGATATTCGGACGCGACTATGAAACACGCTGTTTCATGCACCCAACACAGTGAAATGTATAAAATATCGGCAAGAGTGTTGACTTGTCCTGTGAGCCCCGCTTTCAAGTCTCTTCTGTTTCGCATACTCTGAATCTGCTGTTCTATCACTGACAGATGTCTGACGAATCTGATTCGAACCTTTCAAGATCATTGGGGCATTCAGGCTCGTACCTAGACTCGGCAGATGAAGATGAAGATGACCAGTGTGTCGCTCCACCAGCCGATGGCGCTTCTGTGGAACATTACCAAAAGGTAGACTCCGTTTATCATGATCATTCCACTGACATTCTGACATATTTCATCTAGTATATCAAGTACCTTCAGCTTCAGCATGGAAAGCTGGAGCAGCGCAATGTAGCTCTGAATGAGAGTAACAATGTACTTAACGCGCACCAGCTGAAACGCTCTCGCAAGCGCCCTCTCAAGGCCCCATCTTCCAATCCACTATCTTTGGCATCCCAGCCATCATCCAGTTTGTCTGCTGCATCGCCTACTACACCGTCTGCCACGTCTGCTACTTCGGCTACGTCAGCTTCGCACAAGGCCAGTGACATCGACAAGCTCATTCTTGGCTTGGCGAAGAAGTACGCGATAACTACGGAAATGTTCCTTCCCGACAAAGTCAATTTTCAGAGCGATTGTCCTGATCCTCCAGCTGATATCTCTAGTCCAAATCGCTATGCAAAGAAATCAACAGAGAAGGACGCACTCATAACGGAGCTCTACACGTCCATTGATTTCGTGTTACATCCTCAGATGCAAACAAACGCCTTCTATAATCAGGTTCGTACTAATTTTACCTTGTCGAAATCAATCCAGCTTATGAAGCCTCACGCAGTTTGGAACCGGAATGCAGCAAGCTCGATCATCATTCATTAATGGGCTACGTTCGGTGGCAGGTAGCATATTCAACATGCCAAACGAGTATTTCATGTCGAAGTATGACCGTAAGTCTGTCCCGCAGGTCACAGACCTCATTGGATGGGAAGCAGGCAAGGGGAAGGTGTTCGATGTTTTCAAGGCGCCAATACTCTACCCCGATAATGTCATCAATGAGAAGAGAGTGTTCAAAAATTGGATGGTGCTCGCAAAGGTGAGGGCTCGTCAGAAAGTGGCCATGGTTACTTAAATTTTGTTCTCAAGGTTGTCAAGGTTGCGGTCTGCGGCAAAATGTCGTTGTTTCCAAAGGCACGCAGTGGCCTGCCTCCCTATGCCAAAATTTGGCAGCTCACAAGCTGCACTCCAGGCCTAATTGCCTTCGGTGTCACATCAGTAAGGTTTCGTTACTTTAATATGCTCTGAGTAGGCTCTTATCATGCTAGTAGATCATTTTTATCCTGTCCCCTGATCAAGAATTCTCGGGCGATGGCATTGGAGCCATATTGTTGATCTCGTATCACTCTGTCTTCCGAACTGTCAAGAAATTCTTTGTTGTCAAAAGGGGACACGAACACGTCAAGAATATTGTGCAGCAAATCAATGATTATATTTTTGACGGCACTACCAAGACACAGCCAGATTGTTCTTTGGACACCGCAGTAGAGGATATCACTGATTCACTTGATCGTGTCATGGCCGCACTTGACGCTGAAAGTGATTCAGACGGCGCATCATTGTATGACGCTGAACCTAGCGCTGAAACCGAAACGCGCTACAAATCCCCTCCCATTTCACTTCCCCCTACACCTGCAGTATCTCAGACTGTCCACAGTACTCCAGTTCCGATAGTTCACAACAACGTTGCAATATCTGGACCTTTTGTGTCTGAATCAATATCTAGCCCAACTCCAAAGAGTCTCCCTGTGACCACGGTACCGCATGCAGCTGCTGCATCAGTCAACATTCAAAGTGTTGAAGCAACTCCTGAGGGTGTACTTGCAGCAGCCGACACTGATACCAGTGCCAAAACGCGGAAGAAGGCAGTTGGCAGGAAGAGGACCAAGGCCGCTGTCAGTGACGCTGATGTTCGCTGCTCTTCTCGCAATACTGGTACCAATGCAAAATGATAGCTGTCATTATATCATTGGAGCTTCCTTAGTATCTAAAATCTAGCTCCCTATACGATACCAATGTTGTCAATGTAAATAAATACCCGCCTTGTATCACATGTCCGTCAACACGTTTGAAGAAGAGTCCGATGAATGATCGCTATCGTTCTGATGAGCTAGTGCAGGTGCAGAGTTGGGTGTGGCCAAGTTCTTACCTTCAAAGAGTCACATTCACTCGCCCAGCTTGTGGATCTTCTCAGCTTCAGCAGTCTCGCCCATGCCCTTCTGTTTAAGGCCACCAGTACCCGTGCCCTTGCCAATTCCTGTGTTGGTATGCTGCAGAGGCCAAAGCACAAAGTTGTACAACTTTGTGAGAACGTGTGGTGGTAGTATGTCGATTTCAAGTTCGATCTCCTCGGTATACTCTGCGTGAGTTGTCACTTAATATCAACATGATCCTAGTATTTAATACATATCTTGGGATTGACTCACTGAACACGAATTTTGGGAATGCCCTCATGAATGATTTGGATGACCTTCTCAAGCTTGATGCGATCAAGACTGGTGATGGCCTCACTCGAGTCTGCTCGAGCCTTGCATCGTCCTTGGCCATTTGTATGATATTATAATTTGATGTGCGCCATCCCAATTGACTTGATCACGTGATTATCATGCTTACTAATGATATTATAATGACAGTGCCATCTTTTCTCATTGCCTTCTTACTCTTAGACTTACAATAAGGGCTTTCAGACTCTTCCAAGGCTTCGCCTTTTGTCCTTATACTCTTCATCTCTTTTAGAAACTTCACTTAGACTTGTACCGCCTTGCTTTATCTTTCACAATGACAACACTTCAACAGTCCAACTCCCAAGGTGTTCGTGCCGACAAGCTTGTCGCTCTCCCAAGCTTGTCATGCGGTCTCTCTTCATTACCTCAAGCCAAAAGCATGGACAGTGTGTCACTATATCCAAACATGTATGCGCAGCGGGCAGCTGAAAGCGAAGCCAAGGTACTTTCTTCGCTTCTCACCACCCGCCACTCGACATTGAACGTGTTTAATGACTTGTAGTGAAACCAACACCCCAATTTTAAATGTTGCTGTCGCTCAACATATACATACTTGTGAGTCTAAGTTCGATTGTATTTAGATTCTTTCTGAATTGCTGCTCACAAATTCCGTCTCAGGAGCGACTCTGCTCTATCGCAGTTTTGCGGCAGCATATGGTGGGTATTTTTCTCTCTCTCTTGGTTCCAGACATTGATTAGACCCTTGCCAATGTCAACAGCTCGTTCGTCGCTCAATCTTCAATGGTTGCAGAAAATTTGCGACAGACGGAAGCCCATCATTATCATTTCTGCTACTTGCTTCTTGTCCTGATCTCTGTGCTCTCAGTTGTCTCTAATTGGTGGTGTCCACCCTGATTCCTCTGCAAGTGCACTCCTCGTTTGCCTGGCCTCACTCCTCCACCGCTTTCGACCCGAAAATGCTGATCCAAACGAACTTTCGCAACCCCGACGCTTTCAGGATTGTCTCCACATGTACTCTTCGCTCATCTGTCGTCACTCATTCACCGCTCTCCACCTGCAAATGATGCACCAAACGAACTTCAACAACCCTCCACGCCTTCGCGGTTACATCTACATGCCCTCCTCGCTCGCCTATCCTCACTTTTCCCCTGCTCTCAACTCAACACTGAAGACATTGAACCTCATACTGTAATGCCTTCGTGCTCACATCCAAATGCCTTCATGGATCTCCTGTCCTCATGCTTCCGCTCTGAACATCACACCAACGAGGAAATTGAGCTCTCACAATGCGCAACATGTCTTCATGTTGTCGAACTGACTCCATCGCAGGACAGGGAGGTATGTGTTTCTCTGGATGTCTGTCTCTGGCATCTGATGAGCTCTATGCAGGTATTGTTTGTTGCTCCGTAAATCCATTTTTTACTTGAGACCAATTGTAATTCTATACGATGTTGATCCATAATAATAATAATTGATGTTTAACGTTTTAACGCTCATTGGAATCTTCCAATGCAAAATTTGGCATCGAAAAGAACATTAAAATTATCATTAAAATGTGTATCAGGATAATGTAGACATCATGAAGATAAGCATTAAGACACCCATTAAAATGGGTATTACAACTAGGCAGACACCATTAAAATGAGTATTACAACTAGGTAGACACCATTAAAATGCGCATTAAAATGTGCATTACAATGCCCACGAAAATGACGCGACATCATTAAAATGCTGACTATTATATAACAATGGGTTATAATAAGCCTGCGTCGTTAGGCCATTTTAATGGATTAAAATGCCATACAAAAACTTCCGACATCTACAAAACAGTGAGAGGAACCACAATCTACAAGGGCCAGAAATGGTGAGATATTGAGGAAGGTAGAGATGGAAACATTTGGCATAAGAGAGTTCAGATCGGAAAGGGAAACAGCATTGAGACGTAGCTCCATTGCACGGGTTGAGTCAACGCAACCCTCGCCCCACATGGAGTCAGGAGGGTTGCGGACTAATTTTTTGTTTCTTCCGAGACCTCCAGTTTGGCTTCCAGAGTTACCATGCTAGCACGACCTTTGGCCACATGGGAAGTGGACTTTAGGCAGTCCCAGGCAGTATGACCGGGTCCGCCACAGAAAAGGCAGAGCTTCTTTTCCATGCACCTCTGGCATTCCTCAGAGGTGAGTTTACCATCTTTTCTGAGCTTGGACCTCAAGTCTGGAAGTTTGGTGGAGGAGGAGGCCAAAGCATTTCCAGATTTTCTGCCAGAATATTCTTTCTGGTTGGAGGTGGAAGCTGACTGCTTAGCAGGAGGGGTGGATGTGGAGGGTTTTATTTCGTGGGAGACTTCTCCCTTGCGTTCCCAGTATTGAGTGTCGATAGTCTGGGCGAGAGTTTTGTATTTGGGAAGTGTATTGGGTTTCCCTTGATGACTGATTTTGTCCTTGATGTGAGCCAGAAGTCCGTTATAGAACTGATGGTGCAAAGCTCCCGCGCCCCATCCTTGGACTTGGGAAGCTAGCCGTTGGAACTCTACAACATACTTGTTGATGCACTGTCCATCGCGCATGTAGAGCTGTTCCAGCGGCATTTCCGCATCTCCGACCGGGTCGTGAGGTCTGAAGTTAGTTTGGAGTTCTAACATGAACTCGGAGTAGTCATCTATCCAGTCCGGATGATCCGCAAGATCATCCGACAGGAGGTCTGGCTCAAACCATTCAAGGGCCATGCCCTTGAGGTATGATTGCACGAAATTGGCCTTGGTCCGGCTGGTATGGAAAGATTTTGGCTTAGCTTGAAAGTTAAGCTCACATTGGACAAAGAATGCCCAGAGCTTCTGGGGTTCAGTGCCGTCGAAGGTATCGGGTTCTCGGACTTTGACTTTAGAGTCATCGGAGGTGGAGGTTTGGTGGTTGTTACACGTCAGGTTATTGATAGCTTGGGATAGACAGAGGAAGACCAAGTCTTGTGGACCTAGACCTTCATTTTCATCGTCAGTCAGGTTTTCCAGAGGCTCATCATCCGGGTCACCCCCACCATCTCCGGGCGGGTTTCTGCCTAGAGCACCCTCGTCGTCGGATTCATTGTTCAGGAGATGTCCAGTGTGGATGTGGGAGTAGTCGGATGTGGGCAATTTATGAGTTGTGAGATGCTGGAGACAGGGCCTTGCACACTGGTGCGGCACTGTGAGAAACTAGTGAATGCATCAACTATGGGGGTAGAGTCATGTCGGGCGGTTACTAAGCCTGCCGCTGTCCTGCATGATATGGGAATCATGCAGAACACATACATGACATATTATCCCACATATCTACAGTCTGTTAGCCTTGTCCTCAGACTACACAAAATGTACTTTGAGTATAGACTCGAGTGCAACAGATAGCCTTGTGTGCTCCAATCATACAAAGTACAGTGTTTTGAAGAAAAGTCAAATATGATGGAGAAATCATATATTGACATAGTCTAAGTAATAGGTACACAAAAGCTTAGGTTATTACCTAACTTTTGGCTTATTTACTTTGACTACAAATAACCAACGAGAAAAGTTAAAAGCCTACAAAAACCCTAACAAAAAAGCCTGTGTTTTGCTTTGTTTTCTTTTATGATTATTCCTACCTTATCTTCCCCATGTTTTTCTTTCATTTCTTTATGTATATGATTCAATGACATCCCAGATGCTTCATAAAATGTACCAGCAAGGTATGATATCATAATGATGTCATATGGCTTCACAGATAGTTCTGGCCTATTCTGTTGGTTTCTCTGATGTCACCCATGATGTCATATGATGTCATTGGATGCTAGAATATTCCACTCCACTTGGCTCCGCAAATGCTCCATATTGCTCCACAATGAGGTCATTTATGATGCAATTCTGATGTCATTCCTCTTGTCAATCTTATTTCTTGGTACTATACAGTTTTGCTCATCTCATGTATAAAAGGAGAACCAATCTCCACCCAAAAATACAAGAATTCATTTTCCTGTCAAATATCTGAAGGAATCCCCCCCTCACATTCTTCTACTTTCTCTGACATTGACACTCTTTGTGTTAGACAGAAAGTGCAGACCAAGTAACTAAACTTGCTCTGAGATCATTTTACTCTTTCTTGACTATACCTATACTGTCTAGTGTGCATCTGATATATATTTCAGAGGACTAGGAGTATCAAGTCAAGCCATTTATCTGTGCCTGCAGATTCCTTTGTTGGACTATGTGCATACATATTTTCAAATCATGTAACTCGTAGTTGTACGCATCCATTGTATTATTGTAGTTGTATAACACACGGTTGGTTATACACTAACATCGTATTTTTTTGGATACATCCTTTGTACTTTACTTCAAAGGAGTCCAAATCAGCATCTTTGATTTGTATCGCACGGTCATACAAATCTTTCTATTTCCCATTAAGTCCTTTCATATTTAGGCGGGGGAAATTCTAGCAATATCTGCTACATCCAGTTGCAACCAGTTGCACAACAGTACACACCTCACATCACTTATCTGTCTAGTCAACAAAAAAGACTAGAGAGACTTATTTGTATCAAGTATTTTCCATCTAGCCATAGGAAAGGCTAGATATTCCTCTACAAAGTCTACATTATCTGTCTTGCCAGATAAAGTTAGATTTCTCTTGTAGAACATCTACTGTTCTAGGTAGAATCACACCACTGGGCTGTATAGCAGGTAACCTCCCACAAACGATGTGTTATCTACCATGAAAGAAGAAAAGTCATAGACTGCGAACTTGAGGTTGTTTGGTAGCATCTAGTCTTATCAAAAGTGTAATTGTGGTGTCATTGCCTTTTGACCACTTTTATATAAGACACCTCAAGTAAGAAGACACCACACAGAGAGTAGTCTGGGTGTGTGTAGGCGCCATGAAAACAGATGTAAGTATACTCGGTAAAGTGTGAGTTTGAATATACTGTTAAAAATGTGCTCAAGGGTCGAATCCAAAGGGCTTGGCTTCAGCTCGTGCGCTGTGCCCCTTACCCAAGTACATGCCCCTAACTTCCGAAGGCTGTCAGACGATGTCTGAAGGCTGTCGGACAATGTTCGGAGTCCGATGTCTGATGCGCGGGTATTCCGACGGACGTTCAGGAATGAGTGATAAGACTAATCCGGACAGTGTCCGAACTAGAAAGGAAACAGCAGAGGTAGAGGCAGAGGTGAGAAGTCTATAGGAGTCTATCCTAAGACTAATGGAGGACGACAAGAGAAGAAACTCAAGTCGGACAGAGGAGGGAATGAGCAGAGTCTAAGATAATATTCGAACTGAGGAACTACAGAGACTGTACAGGGTTTATATACTACTGAGGACATAATGGAGAAACAGTCAGTGCAGTGCGAGGCTATGCAAGGCTATGGACAGAGCATGTGGGACGACTATCACTAGTCTATCGGAACTTAGTAAAATGAAGATGGAAATGAATAAGGGATGGAAAATAAAGCATACTAACTAATAAAGGAAATACCAAAGGGAAAAGGCACAAAAGATAGGAGCTAACCGGATCCAGAAGTCCGGAAGTCCAGAGATGATTGCGTGATTGGTCCGGGTCCAGAATGCGGAATATGACAGTTGTCAAAACTGTCAGAATGCAAATGAGAGTGAATGTTAATGTCAAAGAACACAATGAATGTGAAAATTGACTCACTGATTCAGACCAATGCAAACCACAGTAGACAAGTAGAAATACACACAGAAAAGCACAGACAAGTGCAAAACATTCATTAGTAGTAACCACCTGGTCCTTCACAAGTGTATGAATGAACACACATTAGATACCTAGTATACTAATTATGAGAGTCAGTGTATGTAACTATGAGCTGTAATAAATACATACCTCAGTGAGAATAAAAAACCCTGAAACAATGTGTCATAGTCTATCTTGAATTGCAATCACAAGTGTTAGTAGGTCAGGGTTCAGAATAGTTTTGCTATCTCTGTAAACCCTACAGAGCTGTGGCTCAGACCACTGGCTTTATCTTTCTAGAATTCCAAGCTGGGCCAAAGCCTTAGCTCATAGCTTTAAGCCAGGCCATGCACATTAACAATACTAATATAGCAACTCTAGTACAAATCTGCCCACAGATTTCAATATGTATTATGGCCATTAGAACCTCACAGAAACTCAAACATGCTTCAGATACTATAGTACTAGTAGTGTTACAAGTATATTGATAATCACACAAGTACCACCACAGCATAACACAATTCAATATGAATTTTGAGGCTCACTGTTACAATAACATTCAGTGGCCAACATATTCTTTTTCTCTGTAACTATGCAAACTGCTCTATTCTTGCTATCTCTGACATAACTATGCCATCATTCTATTCTTATTATTTCTAACAAACCATCAACACACTTTACATGAACACTTTAAGCACTATCACCTTATGTACATCTTACCTACTATTTTTAGCCTAGTCTGTGTGCTCCATATGAATTATTCAAGCACAGTAGTTATCACTTGTGTCCTCACTTTAATCTACAGTTGAAATGCTCATAATGCATAAGGTGACTATGCATAAGATCTTGTAATGCATGACAAATGGTGGCAACCAACTTCATTCCTATGTATTTATGCATGAAATCTACTATTGAATAATGTATAGAGCTTTATAGACTTATACATTATTATATATACTATAGAGTAATGTGGAGCCTTTGCTCACTAGAGATCCTGCCATGAACTGATGCTAAACCTTGACTGCTCATATGTAACAAATAAAATCAAGCAGGATATAATTTTTTCCTGCATTTCAATGGCACCTGCAGACCCTCCAAAGTGTAAACCTCTTCACAACCATAAACCCTATGTTCATGTTATGAAACCCAAGGTCAAAGACTTACCCAAAACATCTACATTACCCCAGCCTCCAGCCTATGCATGACATAATCTAACACTCAGTAATTGGCTAACTGTAGTCAGATATTATGACAACAACCAGCCTATATCACAGAAAGATGTTATTAAGCATTTCAAGAATCTTCCTCAGGGTGCTTTGAGATTTACTCAATCATCCCTCTCTCATCACATTACAGCAAAAGGATATAGCAATGGTCAGGCCCATTTGTCATCAAATACAACAGCTCTTTCAGAAAAAAGGGCCTGGATTGTTACTCAGCCAGATGTTAAAAAGGCACTCATTTTGTGGATCGGTCACATAGAGCAGAAACATGAAACTGTTACAGACCCAATGCTTATGGCAAAACATGCAAAATTTGAGGAAGTCATGGATATACCAGAGGATGAGAGGTCAAAAAGAGTGGTTGGATACAATTTTACAGTGTATTGATTGTCTATTTCTTAGGTACAATATAAAAGAATATTGTCGATATAGAAAGACAGCATCTGTTAATTTAGCAGCAGTTGCAGCGGAGCACCAAAGAATCTTGAAAAATCTTGAAAAATACACATCAAAAGACCAGTGGAATATGAATGAAAGTGGACTATTTGGATTGTAGGCAATTGTGAAACTTCATATTATAGCTCTGACATACTATTTTATAGTGCTCCACCAGACTGCGGATTGACATCAAAGCAGATGTCTGGAAAGAAATCAAATAGATTTCATATCACAGTTACCTTCACATGTAATGCTGATGGAAGCAAGAAATAGCTAATTTTTTATATAGGCAAGGCAAAGCAAAGCAATTTCACTGCTTCAGCAAAAAGACACACACATCCTATGATTTCTATTATTGTAACAACAAAACTGCCTAGATGACATCTGCATATTTTGAAGAGTCAGCATTTCTGTTATTATGTTTAACAAGCTGCTTATTTTGTACTCAAGGTGGATCAAACTCCAAGACCTGCAGTTCAAAAGTCAAAATCAGCATATAGCATTGACAATTGACAATTTTTCTGGTCATGAAATTTCATATAAGCCAACAAATATTGAGCTCATCTATTTTAAATCAAATCTTACACCATATGTACAACCCTTGGATGCTGGTATCAATAAGATAAACCTCCTTAAAGTCATGTTGATGGTAAGGGATGCTTGGGATGCTGTCACTTCAGAGACAATTAGGAATTGCTGGAAGCATACAAAAATCACAGAGTGCATATCTACCATCTAGTATGAAGTCTGATATGGAAACAGCAACTTGTTGGTCTTCATAGGCTATCCCAGACACTCCTGCTTCATCAAATCTAATTTGCTCCACTCCCAACATTCAGTGCCCTCTTGCAGATGCTGAGGCATGGTGAATCATAAAGAATTTTGCAAATAGTATTTTTGAAATCCTTCTGAATGTGTAGGAGCAGCTGGTGGCACATCTCTGTTTAAAATATCACTATAATGATTGGAAACCTGCATTTGATGTAATGTTTATGGCTAAGAATGATAAAATGGCTGCTGCAACTGTCATTAATCACCTTGCCTTCCAATCACTCTACCCTACAGCAGCTGCCTTGCATCCTCAAGAAGGTCTCTCCAAACCTCCAACTCATCCCTTGCAATCATCTTTGCCGCAGTTGTCTCAGCTCAAGACTGAACTTATGAATACTATCAAAGATCTGCAGCATCATAAATGAATCCATGGTACTGCACCTACTTTGGAAGATTTATTGAACCCTAGCTCAGGTGATGTATAATGCCCAGGACATCCTTGAACATATTTAAACAGTTTGGGCAGCTGTGCATTATGCTAGCTAGTGTCTGAGTCTAGTTCATCAGGGAAGTGACGTGAAAATAGTAAAGTTTTGTCAAGCTTTACTTGATTTAAAATTTGTATAATATCTATCAAAATGGTAGTTTACTAGAATATGCTCAGAGTAAGTTGGATGAAATTTGCCAAAAGTACAATTATGATAGTCTACCTGCAATTACTTGTCATTTCTTACCAAACCGGCAAATGTTGCCAATACTCGGCAGCCATGACAAAGTTTGATAATGTTGGGTGGCTTCAAACAAAAGCTATGATTTTGACCTTTGTACACACATTGTATTCCAAAAAAATTCATTTTGCAATTAAACAAACTAAGTACATATATACATATGCAACACAACAAAAGATGGAAAACAAGTATAAGAGGGAGGAGGGACCACAAAGGAAGGTCTGCAAAGGAGGGTCCAGGAAGGAGGGTCTGCAAAGAAAGGTCTACAAAAGAAGGTCTGCAAAGGAAGGTCCAGAAAAGAAGGTCCAGAAAGGAGGGTCTGCAAAGGAGGGTCCAAAAAAGAGGGTCTGCAAAGGAGGGGCCATGAAGGAGGATCCAAAAAGAAGGAACCACAAAGGAGGAGGGTCCACAAAGAAGGAGAGTCCAAGAGGAAGGGTCCAAGAAGGAGGAATCACAAAGGAGGAGAGACCAAGAGGGAAGGCCAAAGAGAGTAAGAGTTTGAGAATCAGAGGGTAAGTTCAGAGTAATTAAGTGATGGTGGTAGCATTGAGAGAAGGAACTAGTAAGAAGACATTGAACTTTGAAAAAAAAATCAGACTTACATAAGCATACTATAGGGCTGAGCCAAGTGGTCACCGGTCACCAGTGACCATAGGTGACCATGCAGTCGAGAAATGCTGGTACACTTGCCTATTTTCATCAGAATTGTACACTTTTTGTCATATCTTATTATTTGCTACCAATTTGCTTATCTTATATATTATTTTGTCTACCTTTGTCATTACACATAATCACATGAATTTTTGATCTGATCTGACCAATTACAACTACAAAAACCATCACCTTGGCGATTTCCTGATGTTGATACCAATAGCATAAATGACCATGTACTATTAGTCACTGTCATATCCCATATATTCACGCTTCTCTTCTGGACTTCGGACCCTTAGATCCGGTCCGGTCCGATGCATAGATCCGTGTCCGGTCCAATATCCGATAAGCTTCTTAATTCATTTCCTGTTCATATAACGTTAAACACAGCCTATTCGGTATTTCCTCTTCCCGGTGTCTCGGTTATACTTATTACCGGTATGATTACTGATCTGTTATCCTATGCTTCATTTCCGACTCGCGTTTGATAAGCTTTGCATATGCTTCGTACATAGCCTCGGACCTTTGCTTATTGATCCTTCCGTTATCCTCTTAGTATATAAACCCGTGTATATTTCCTGTAGTACCTCAGTTCGAATATCATCTTAGTTTGTCCTCTTTCTGTCCTCCGGACTTGAGTCTAATCAACTCTTGTCGATCTCTGAGACTTCGGATCGATTCCGATAGTCTACGTCTCTGCCTCTATCTTCGGATAGTCTATACTCTGTTTGTTTCTAGTCCGGATCCGTCCGGATTAGTCTTATACGTGTTTCCGATATCCGGAAGTCATCTGGATATAACTACGAGACCCGTCCGGACCTTCGGACGCGTTATCGTTAGTCTCTGAAATAAGGGACAGTACTTGGGAAAGGGGCACAGCGTACGAGCTGAGGCCGAAGTCCTTCGGATCCGATCCTACGAGAGTACGACCTTAACAGTATATTCGAACTCACACCTTTCCAAGTACACTTACTCATATCATGGCTCCTACTAAAGTAAACCAAGCCGCTCTGCACGCAGTCGGACTCTCATCCAGCCGACGCGATCCAACCTCCATAGTTAACGCCTTCACCAGTTTCTCGCAGCGACGTGTCTCAAGCGTTCCTGCTCAAAGTATTTCTCAACTCTTGAATCGTCCGCATCCGGTGACTCCTACGCCTACACGTACTGCCGCTGGAGGACCTCCGGATGATGAAGGACCCGACGATGAAGACCCTCCGGATGATTTCGGAGGTAATCCGGATGATGATCCGGACGATGACGACGAAAATGACGGACTAAACCCACAAGACCGCATCATGCTCCGGCTTTCCGAAGCCATTGACAATCTCGCACGCAACAACCGTCGTCCCATCTTGTCCGAAGATTCCAAAGTCAAGATCCGCGAACCCGATACTTTCGATGGCACTGAGCCTCGGAAGCTTCGTGCATTCTTCGTCCAATGCGAGCTTCATTTCCAAAGCAAACCAAGTCTTTCCGTACCGGACGGGCTAAAGTCAACTTCGCCCAATCCTACCTTAAGGGTATGGCACTCGAGTGGTTCGAACCGGACCTCCTATCCGACGAGGACGATGATCGTCCGGATTGGATGGATGATTACTCCGCGTTCATGTTAGAATTACAAACCAATTTCGGACCTCACGATCCGTCCGGTGACGCGGAACAACAACTCGAACAACTTCACATGCGTGACGGACAACGCATTAACAAATATGTTGTTGAGTTTCAGCGTCTTGCTTCACAAGTCCATGGCTGGGGTGACGGTGCCCTAAGATGCCAATTCTATAACGGACTTCCGGCTTGTATCAAAGATGAAATCAGTCGCATGGGTAAGCCTTCTACCCTTTCCGAATACAAGACCCTTGCCCAGACTATCGACACACGATACTGGGAACGGAAGGGAGAAGTTGCCCGCGAAACCAAACCCACCACCTCCAATCCACCTAAGCAACCCACTTTGGACCGGACGAATTCCAACCCGTCCGGATCCGCGAGATTCAAATCCGACAAACCCACTACTTCCGCATCCTCCTCCGCCTCTAAAGCTCCGGACCTTACCTCCAAGTTAGGAAAGGACGGAAAGCTCACGTCCGAAGAACGTAAGAGACAGATGGATAATAAACTCTGTCTGTTCTGCGGCAGACCCGGCCATTCGGCTCGGGAATGCACCAAGTCTACTTCGCGCGCTGCCAAAGGCCGTGCTGCAGTAGTCACTCCGGAAGACAAACCGGAGGCTTCGGATGAAGCAAAAAAATAGTCCGCAACCCTCCTGACTCCGCACGGGATGAGGGTTGCGTTGACTCTACCCGTGCAACGGAGCTACGTCTCAACGCTGTTTCTCTTTCCGATCCGAACTCTCTATGTCCATACATTTCTCTTCCTACTTTTCCTGATATTTCCTCGTTTCCTTCTCTAATAGATTGTGGTTCCTCACATTGTTTTATAGACTCTGATTTCGTCCGAAAAAATAAAATCCCTACATATCCGATACCTCCGCTTTCTCTCCGTTTGTTTGATGGTACTTGTAATAATATGATTTCCGAAGCTATAGATTTGCCCATTCGTTTTCCGTCCGGTGTAGTCACCTCCGATACGTTTTATGTTACTCCGTTGGATTCTTCTTGTTTTATCGTTCTAGGATATAGCTGGCTCACCCTACACAATCCGTTGATTGACTGGGTTTCGGGCAGCATCGATTTCCAAACGACTTCTCATGGAATGCCTTCGACACCTCCGACGTCGCTTCCGTCTCCGGATACCCCTCCTCCGATGGAAGATTTACCTCCTCTGACTACATCCGGAACCTCCGCTGATAAAACCATCCCCAATATTTCCTTGATAAATGCAGTTGCCTTTTGCCGGGCCTGCAAATTGGAAGGATCGGAACAGTTCAGCATCTACCTTCGTCCGACCGGTGTAGACCTCCGGTCCGCTACCCTTTCGTCCGATCCTCCGGACCTATCCGGAATTCCTCCGGAATATCATGAATTTTCGGATGTGTTCGATAAAGGCAAAGCTAGCCAACTTCCTCCTCATCGTCCCTACGATCTCAAAATCGAGTTAGAGGAAGGAACTAGTCCGCCCCTCGGAACCATTTATTCTCTATCTGCAGTTGAGCTCGCAGCCCTCCGGAAGTTTCTTGATGAAAACATTTCCTCCGGACTCCTCCGTTCCTCATCCTCTCCTCATGGAGCTCCCGTCCTGTTCATCAAGAAAAAGGATGGCTCCCTTCGCCTCTGTGTAGATTTCCGTGGACTTAACCAGATTACCAAAAAAGACCGATATCCGTTACCCCTCATTACCGACCTTCTAGACTCTCCGAGCCGCGCTAAAGTATATACCAAAATCGACCTCCGATCCGCTTATCACCTTGTCCGGGTAGCGGAAGGAGACGAATGGAAAACTGCTTTCCGAACGCGCTATGGCTCTTATGAATGGTTGGTGATGCCGGAAGGTCTCACTAACGCTCCGGCCGCATTCCAATGCTTTGTCAATAGCGTGTTTGTTGATATGCTGGATGTATGCGTTATCGTATATCTGGACGACATCCTCATCTATTCCCAAGACCTTGCATCCCATAAGGAACATGTCCGAGAAGTTCTCCTCCGTCTCCGAAAACATCGACTCTATGCTAAACCCGAAAAATGCGCGTTCCACACCACATCCGTTGAATACCTTGGTTACCTCCTATCTCCGGACGGCTTGACCATGTCGTCCGAGAAGGTCCAGGCCATTGTCGATTGGCCGGAACCTCGGAAAGTTAAGGATATTCAATCCTTCCTCGGATTCGCAAATTTCTATCGTCGATTCATTTTCAATTACTCGGATATCGTAGTTCCGCTCACCCGTCTTACCCGCAAGGGGGTTACTTGGGACTTTTCCGATGATTGTCGGAAGTCTTTTGAAACACTCAAGAAAGCTTTCACGTCCGCTCCGGTGCTTACGCACTGGATTCCGAATGTTCCGATAGTCGTAGAAACCGACGCCTCTGATTACGCTATAGCCGGTATACTTTCCATAGTATGTCCGGACTCAGAGCTTCGTCCGGTAGCCTTTTATTCCCGGACGCTTACCGCTCCGGAACTCAACTACGACACTCACGATAAGGAACTTCTAGCCATCCATGAAGCTTTTCGGACGTGGCGACATTACCTTGAAGGCTCTGCCGAGCCGATAGACGTTGTCACGGACCACAAGAACCTTGAGTACTTCTCTACCACAAAACTCCTCTCTCGCCGTCAGGCCTGCTGGTCGGAATTCCTCCATCAGTTCAATCTCGTCATCCGTTTCTGTCCCGGAAAACTCGGAGCTAAACCGGATTTCCCTTACTAGACGCTGGGACGTCTACCCTAAAGAGGGGGATAAGGACTATGCTCGAGTTAACCCTCATAATTTCCGTCCGGTATTCACTTCGGAACAGTTAGCTTCATCCCTACGAGCCTCAACCTTAGCAACTCCGGTTCTTAGGGCAGCCGTTCTGATAGATATCGACCAGCTCCGGAAAGACATCCTGACCGCACTTCCCAATGACCCTATCGCGTCCAATCATCTTCCGGAACCTTCGGATCCGAGATGGACGGTAGACGATAGTGGTTTCCTCCGCTGCGACAACCGTATATATGTTCCGGAATCCAATAACCTCCGACTTCGCGTCCTCCGAAATACTCATGATCACCCCTTGTCCGGACATTTCGGTCAAAATCGGACACTAGACCTCATCCGACGCGAGTATACTTGGCCAGGAATACGTACTTATGTCAAGGACTATGTCAAGTCCTGTACTACCTGTGGCCGAGCTAAGGTTCCGAGACATAAACCATACGGATTGCTAAAGCAGTTACCCATACCGGAAAAGCCTTGGAATTCCATCTCCATGGATTTCATAGAGCATCTTCCGGATTCATCCGGCTTTACAGCCATCCTCGTCGTAATAGACCGTCTATCGAAACAAGCCATATTCATCCCCACCCACGACACCATTACCTCTCCGGACCTCGCTCACCTGTTCGTCCTCCACGTGTTTTCCAAGCACGGAGTTCCATCCCATGTCACTTCGGACCGAGGGACAGAATTCGTATCGCATTTCTTCCGGTCCTTAGGAAAAGCATTAGATATGGTCCTCCACTTCACGTCCGGATAT
Organism: Suillus plorans; assembly: GCF_016647745.1. Classification (NCBI taxonomy): domain Eukaryota; kingdom Fungi; phylum Basidiomycota; class Agaricomycetes; order Boletales; family Suillaceae; genus Suillus; species Suillus plorans. The sequence goes on from NW_024537485.1 coordinate 166,749, forward strand.
CATCCGGAAGGAGACGGACAAACCGAACGAGCCAACCAAACCCTAGAACAATATCTCCGGATATACTGCAACTATCAGCAGGATAACTGGTCGGAACTACTTCCTTTGGCAGAATTCGCTTATACAACGCTCCGAGTGCCACTACCGGAGTATCACCCTTCTTTGCCAATAAGGGATATCATCCGAACCTGTCCGTTCATCCGGAACGTGATCTCTCCTCCGCCCGCGCACGAGACTATGCAGTAGACCTTGACGAACTACATCAGTTCCTCCGAGAAGAAATGGCCCACGCACAAGAAAGATATCAAGGTCCTGCGGACGCCAAACGGAAACCCGCTCCGGATCTGAAAATCGGAGATCCGGTCTTCGTCAAAGCAAAATACTTCCGTTCCACCCGTCCGTCCAAGAAACTCTCGGAAAAGAACTTAGGTCCGTTCGAAATCATAGCTCGTCCGGGTACGCACTCCTTCACCATCCGACTTCCGGATTCCATGCGCTCCGTACATCCAGTTTTCCATGTCTCGCAATTAGAACCAGCATCCTTGAACACTATTCCTAATCGTATCCAACCACCCCGCCTCCGATCGAAGTCGACGGAGAACCCGAATATGAGATATCCGAAATCCTAGACTCCAAGTTAGACCGTCGGAGAAGACAATGTCAACTCCTATACCTCGTCCGATGGTCCGGATATGAAGGAACGACGAGGAAACTTCATGGTTGCTTGCAACGAGCTCGGAAACGCATCCGAACTAGTATCGGACTTCCACTCAGCATATCCGAACAAACCCGGTCCTATTCAACTTTGAAGTACATTTAAGGAAGAAACAGAAACGGACCAGAAAATCCTACATTTCCATAGACCCATCCGCCTCTCCGGATCCGCCATCTTCACTTCCGGACGCCTTATCCATCACTTCATCCTCCGGATCCGGATCCGAAGTCGTCCGAAACCCCTTCCGGATGTGTCCGAATAGCATGGCTTGAAATTCCCTCTGCTGCTGAAGGAACAACTCAATTCCGAACTCATCCGGTCCGCTGCAGCCCTACTGCCTTCCGCTGCCTGAATGCTCCTCTCCAAAAGTGCGTTCGTCCGAGCCAGTTCCACACTATATTGTTGGCCGCGGCCACCCAAGCCTGGTCATCGTATTCTCCTCCATCTCTTCCGGATCTTCCGGAGTCGGACTCTTCTGGTGTTTCTTACCTTTGCCCTTCGGAGATGGAGATCCGGCAGCATGTTTTCTCTTCTTGCCCTTGGACACCTTGACAGTTCCGGGTTCCGGGACATGTAGCCTTGTCCTTCCGGCAGATATCGCAAGACTTGATCTATCCGGACGTCAAAAACCCGGATCCGAAATATCCGGACGACTCACCTGAGCGTTGCCCTCTGCATCCGTCCAAAGACAAGTCCGTCCCCTGTTAGCACAACGCGCGCAGGATCCGTCCCTTTCCGCAGACATAGCACGAGTCTTTCCATCCGTTAGAGAAATCCACCATATCCATCCGAAACTCACCATTTCCGCTACTATTTCCTTGCGTCTTTTCTCCTCCGCTGCTACAAGACTCTCAGCCTCCTTAATCTTCCGCAATTCCTCCTGTTTCCGTTCCGCCTCCTGACGTTTCCGATTCTCTTCTTCTTCCATCCGAGCCAATTTCCGCGTCCGCTATTTGCTGTTGAAGCTCCAGAAGTTTCTGCTTAGCAGTTTCTGAGATCCGGAGGTGTTGCCAGACATATCCGATAGAGCGTTATAGAGTGAAAAAGTGGGAAAGGAAGAATCATCCTGGACATCCGACCTTGTGTATATCTGTCCGATTCCGAACTCAGAAACTCCCCCCATCGACTTCTCCATCATCTCATTAATTTCGTCCGGTCCGACCGATGCTTCTTGTGCCTCTAGGGATCGGCCCTAAGGGGGGGATACTGTCATATCCCATATATTCACACTTCTCTTCTGGACTTCGGACCTTAGATCCGGTCCGGTCCGATGCATAGATCCGCGTCCGGTCCGATATCCGATAAGCTTCTTAATTCATTTCCTGTTCATATAATGTTAAACACAGCCTATTCGGTATTTCCTCTTCCCGGTGTCTCGGTTATACTTATTACCGGTATGATTACTGATCCGTTATCCTATGCTTCATTTCCGACTCGTGTTTGATAAGCTTTGCATATGCTTCGTACATAGCCTCGGACCTTTGCTTATTGATCCTTCCGTTATCCTCTTAGTATATAAACCCATGTATATTTCCTGTAGTACCTCAGTTCGAATATCATCTTAGTTTGTCCTCTTTCTGTCCTCCGGACTTGAGTCTAAACAACTCTTGTCATCTCTGAGACTTCGGATCGATTCTGATAGTCTACGTCTCCGCCTCTATCTTCATATAGTCTATACTCTGTTTGTTTCTAGTCCGGATCCGTCCGGATTAGTCTTATACGCTGTCTTGTTACTTGAGGGTCTTATATGTTTTCGTGTAAAATGCAGTGACACCACAACTACACTTTGATAAGACAAAAGCTGCCAACTCCTCAAGTACACGGTCAACGGATTTTCTACTTCTCGGTTGATAACGTGCTGTTCGTTGGAGGCAAGACTATACAGTCGGTCGTTTGGTTGAAGCGATGGACTGCTGAAATAAGATAGACAATGACTAGTATAGGTAAAATCCTATGAGAGTCACTGAAATATATTGAAGAAGGTAATGGACAGTGATATAAGAAACTATCCTAAATGAGTAGGCTGAACACAAAGATACTTCAAGCTGGAAGGATGTGAGAACCTATGACTAAGCTGGACCTCAGGCTGTGGCTGAAAGGTCTTGCAAACAAAAGATGGGAATGCTGACTAAGCTTTTCCCAGACAAATCCTTGCTGATGTAATCACAACAAGAATACAACAGATCTAGACCACCTAAGGACTAGATAACTAAATACAAGTGATTAGACTAGCTGGAGTCTAACAATAGTGAGTAAATACAAGACTAAGATTACCTAATCTTAGTGTAGACTAACTGAGGGAAATACTGGTCCCTTGCACTTCCTGTGACAGACAGGTGAAGTGGGAATTCTCCTCTGTGAGAGACAGATAAAGTGGAAAATCTCCTTCTATTCAGTGGAGAAGAGGCCCTCCTTTTATACATTTGGCGTGGGAAAGATACCTAGGTGCCAAATGAATATCTGGAATATCCTGCTCCACTTATTTGTAATCAAATATTACATGTATACTATTAAAATAAAAATAGAACTGACTCAGTCCGATCGATCTGATCACCAATATGCAAATAGTGGTGCTAGACGACAAATTGAGCAGAGAAAGAGAGTTCATGAGTCATCAGATTTGACTAAGCTTGATCTTGCCAATTTCTGAATAATCACATGTGAACTCATTATGTAAGTTTTTCCCTAGAAGAGAAAACTAACATGATGAACGTAAACAACTCATAAATATGAAACATGGATAAACAATTGCAATCATAGACCAATGAAAAAGATTATGTAAGAAACACAGTCTTCAGACATTCAGCAAACAAAATTAAACCAGATCCTAATACAAATTACTCAAGTCTTTCTGCTTCTTTTCTTCAACTTCCTATATATCGCCTCTAAGCAAGCCTCCCATGGACAAAGCTAATAGGCTTGATTGCTGTAGGCTTTTATATATATATATATATGAATATGTCCATGTATGATATCCATATCATGCATGACAACGCGTTTCCGATATCCGGAAGTCATCCGGATATAACTACGAGACTCGTCCGGACCTTCGGACGCGTTATCGTTAAGTCTTTGAAATAAGGGACAGTACTTGGGAAAGGGGCACAGCATACGAGCTGAGGCCGAAGTCCTTCAGATCCAATCCTACGAGAGTACGACCTTAACATCATCAAGGCACGATCTTCTGCGCAATGAAAACAGCTTTTTAAGGATGTCCAGACCCGTCCTCCGAGTACGAGCCTTGTCACCTCTCAGCTTTTGCTTGATATGCCTGTCCGCTGGTCATCAACCTATGTTATGCTCAACCGTGTGGAGAAGATGAAACCTGTATGTGCTATGAGCTTGACACTGACATGACATTAATGTTTCATCAGTTTGTCAACACTTTTGTATATGAACTTGGTGTTCGAGAGCCTAACCTTGCAAAGCGTGCAAAAATTGACCAGTTGAGGCTCAATAATGATGAGTGGAAATGAGTGGAGCTATTCACATCTCTTCTTGCAGTGTGTTATGTGCTGATATGTCTCTCTTGTCACTGACTGTTTGCTCAGCATGCTGATAATGTACAGCAGAGTTTCTCGTCTGATAAAGGCTCAACCCTTCAGCTTGCATTGCCAGCTCTCAAAGCCTTGCATAAGGCTTGGATGTCTCATTCTGAGAGTTCAAAGTATGAGCCCTTTCATACAGCCTTGAATGCAGCTGTTGAAAAGATCTGTGGGTACTATGAGCGAACTGCAGACAATGATGCATATATCATGGCTATGTGTATGTGCTTGTTAGAACACTATTGCCTTATATTCACTCTTGTTGTTAATAGTGCTTGACCCATCACAGAAGGACTCACATATTAAGCACTTCTGGGGTAAAGAAACACATATTGATGCTCTCCGTGAGGCTGAGAGAATGGTGAGTTTGTCTTCTTGTTGAGAATGAGATGTTTACATAGGTGCAGTTCAAGGAAAGACATATC